>NC_133771.1:144513250-144575226 GCF_003597395.2 Chelonoidis abingdonii
CGGGCTTCGCCCGCCCACCCCTGGGATGCCAATAGGCTAACATACCTGTTTCTCAGTACTTTACTGTAGCCATCTGGCCTTGCCCCATCACAACAATGTTTTACTTTTTTAAAGCTTATGAATAGATTGGTTCATATTTGGAGAAATATAATATTTCTTATAATGCATGATAACATTACCCACTGAACCTTTCAATTTCTATTCCATGGCCAGGTATTGGAAATTCAGTGGAAAGTTGTCAGTGTTTAAATATGTTTGAACTCTGGGCAAATGACTTAATTTTAACTGTTTCTTTTAAAAACTGATCGTTTGAAACTTTAGAAAGTATGGAGGTTCCCAAAATAAGAATTTATTGCATGGATGGTTAATGTAGTTTCTGAACTCACTATCTGTTCACAGTTAAAACGCAAGATGCTTTCTACACACACATCTGATTGTCAGTCTGGGACAGAGTCCTCTGTTTGGTGATCTTTTTCTGGTTCTCTTGTTCCTATAACCTCCTCTCTCTTCCCCCTGCCCCATTTGTACAAGACATTTAGTTGACCTCCAGCTTTTTGATATAACCTCACTCCTGTGGTGGAGGCAATCATTGTTCCTGGGCCTCCACACAGGGCCGGCTTTAGGAAGTGCGGGGCCCAATTCGAACAGTTTTGACAGGGCCCTGGCCGGGATGACTATTTAAAAAAAATAATAATGTAAAAAACCACATGGGGCTTGTACTCACCTGGCAGCGCTCTGGGTTTTTGACGGCACTTCAACGGCAGGTCCTTCACTCAGTCCAGGTGTGTTCGGTGGCACTGAAGGACCTGCCACCAAACACCCAGAGCAAGCGAAGGACCCACTACCAAACTGCCACCAAAAACCCAGAGCGCTGCCAGGTGAGTAAAAATTAAAAAGGTACCTTTAGCCAGGGAAAAGATTCTTAATGGGTGTGGGGCCCGATTTGGGGGAATTGGGGGAATTGGCCTAAAGCCGGCCCTGCCTCCACAGCCTTCCCAAAGGTCAAACAGAGTGGAGACATTAGTGTGGGCATTGTCTGGGGTATCTACTAAGTGTCCCCCTCTGTTCAACCTCTGTCCACACTCTGGTCTTTGCCCTGGAGTTCTCCCCAAGTAATTATTTGACCCCTAGTTTCTTTTTGGCCCCTCCATTTCTCTGAGGAGGGCCAATAGCCTCGTTGTGGGAGGATTATTATTGATTTGTATTGCAGTCATACCTAAAGGCCAGGCCCCATCATGTTAGGCACTTTGTAGACACCTGGACAACAGAACTGTGATATCATACCACATGGTAAGGTAAATTACTTTTCCCTTGGCAGAGACCAAAGTTAAGTCATGGGGCTCAGTTAATAGGTGGAGAATTACAAAGCCTGTGACCTTCTTGAACTGCCAACTAGTACAGTGTGTGCCAGACTAGTCTGCCCTAGTGACTAGGGATGAAGTAACAGCCACCGTCAGCAGCACTTCAACAGATCCCAACATAGCGAGTTAAACTCTGACACTTCCCATGACTCATGCAGCTAAACAGAGAGCTTACCTCCTCAGGCTCCCCTGCAGCTCAGCAGACCTGAAGAGCTGCTAAGCTCCACAAGTCTTGCATCAAGACATGTCTCCTTCTGTAATTAGAATAGGAATTAACATTTGTCTCAGACACAACTATATCACAACTATTGGCAAATCCTGACTTGTTGACCATGGTGTATTGTTAGCATGTAACACAAACAGCAATCTTAAATTTTCTGTGTAACTGAGTTTCCTGATTTGCTCACTGAAAATCTCATTTGTAATATTGTAACAGGTGTCTTTCATGATGTTACAGCAATCAATTGAAACATTGAGAGGCAAATTCAAAGTGCACTTCTAAGCAAACAACACACTTGCATGCTTTTTATGCAAATATATCAAATTAGACTGTCTAACCATGATATTTCAGAGAAATGTAAATGTATTTTCAACATACCGCACTATCTTCTGTCTAAAGCAAGAAGACTGCCACTTGAAAAGCTCCAAAAGTTTGATTTAGTTAATCACTTACACAAAGAGCATCACTTACAATGTTTTGCTGTAGTCTGGCTTCAGGAAAAGAAGCATTGGTGTATATACACAATTTATTTCCTGTGTATCACTCTGGTGGGACCTGGTATGAAAGGAGTGCTATAAATCAATAGTGGAATAGTGATATTTAAAAACTGAGACTTGAGAAAGAAATTTGTTGCTGTTCCTGGTGGGCAGTTGTACTAGCCATCAATTCTTGCAAAATCAGAGGCTGTCTATCCATGCAATTACAGTTCAAGAACAGTTAAACGCTTTCAGTTTCTGTTACAGAAAATACATCAAACTGAGCAGCATTCTAATAATCTTCATAGCATCAGTTGGGATAGCAAGGACTGTCTCAGGGGACTGCAGGGAGTGCAAATGAAAAACTTAGTGAGGAATTAATTGATTACACATGCTAAGGCCATATGTGAAAACAGGAAGTCCACTCTAGAATCAGATTGTAAAATCTATTGGACAAACAGGCTGGTCAAGCAGTCAGATATCTGATTTCATCTATCAGTTGAAATAGATCCTTTGTTCAAGTTTAAGTATCTTTTCAAAAATGCAATAAGATCCATAAAGAGTGATCGTGAAAATATCTCTGGCACTGATGCAGTAGTACTCAATACAAACATCAATTGTAGCCATTAGCCTTTGGGGAGTATCTACTTTGTATTTATCATATCTTAAGTAACTCTGCTAACCCTATGTACTAGAGTACCTCTACTTCACAGCTAAACAAATGGCTATGGAAGAAGGCTGCAAAATATTTTGTTTTGTACAGTTCTATATCCCTCCTTCCATCCCACCCCCTATTATGTTCGATAAAATGACTGAAGCGCATTACTTTGGGCTTCACTCACTGGCCAGTTCTGCCATAGGAAGTCCAAGCCTAACAGCTGCTTTGTAGGTGTGGTCTACAGTTAGTCAGTCAGGGCTGACAAAATCCACAATGTCGATGCAGCTATGGCAAAAGAGAAGTACTTCTGTTCGCATAGCTAACGTCATTCAGGGAGATGGTGTTTCTACACCAAGAGGAAAACTCGTTGTCAATGTAGGCTGCATCTACAGGAGAGGGTTATGCTAGCATAGCTATGTTGTCGTGTAGATATAGCTTTAGTGTTGTCATAAGAACTGCCAAAATGAGTCAGACCAAAGATCCATCTAGCCCAGTATCTTGTTTCCTTACAGTGGCCAATGCCAGGTGCTTCAGTGGGAATGAACAGAACAGGGTACTTATCAGGTGATCCATCCCCTCCCAGCTTCTGTCAGGCTAGACACCCAGAGCATGGGCTTGCATCCCTGATCATTTCAGGAAATGGCCATTGATGAAATTATCCTCCATGAATTTATCTTGTTCTTTTTTGAACCCTGTTATAGTTTTGGCCTTCACAACATCCCCTGGTAATGAGTTCCACAGGTTGACTACACACTTTTAGTGAAGTACTTCATTTTTTCATTTTCAATCTGCTGCCTATTAATTTCATTGTGTGACTCCTGGCTCTTGTGTTACGTGGGGAGGGGGGTGTAAATAATTTTGCTGTTCACTTTCTGTATATCATTCATGATTTTATAAACCTCTAACATTTCCCCCCCAATTAATCTTTTTTTTTTTTTTTTTTAAAGCTGAAAAGTCTGTCTTTTTAATTTCTTCTCATATGGAAGCTGTTCCATACACTACTAATTTTTGTTGCCCTCCTTTGTACCTCTTCCAATTATAACATATCTCTTCTTGAGATGGGGTTTCCAAAACTCCCATCAGTATTCCAGGTGTGGAAGTACCATGGATTAACAGAGTGACACTGTGATATTTTCTGTCTTATCTATCCGTTTTCTAATGATTTCTAACATTTGTTACCTCTTCTGACTGTTGCATACTCAGTGGATGTTTTCAGAGAACTACCACAATGACTCCAAGATCTTTCCTGGGTGGTAACAACTAATTTAGAAATAATCATTTTGTGTATATAGTTGGATTGTTTTCTAATGTGCGTTACTTTGCATTTATCAACAATGAATTTCATTTGCCATTTGGTTGCCCAGCCACCCAGTCTAGTGAGGGCCCTTTGTAACTTATCAGTCTGCTTTGGACTTAACTATCATGAGTAATTTTGTATCATCGGCAAATTTTGACACCTCACTGTTTACCTCTTTTTTCCAGATCATTGATGAACATGTTGAACAACACTGGTCCCAGTATAGATTCCTGGGGGAGCCTGCTATTTACTTCTCTCCATTTTGAAAATGGACCATTTATTCCAATCCTTTGTTTCCTGTCTCTTAACCAGGTACTGATGCACAATAGGACCTTCCCTCTTATCACACAACTGCCTATTTTGCTTGAGCCTTTGGTGAGGGACCTTGTAAAAGGCTTTCTGAAAATCCAAATAGACTATATCCAGTGGAGCACCCTTATCCACATTTTTGTTTGACCCTCTCAAAGAACTCTAATTGATGAACCATGACTTCCCTTTACGGAAGCTGGGTTGACACTCTCTTCCCCAACCTGTTATTGTGTTCATCTGTGTCACCGGTTCTCAAACTTTAGCAACCAGAGGACCCACATTTTGGTTTAAAAAATTTTCATGAACCACCAAGCTCCCCAATCAGCCCAAGGCCCCACTGCCACCTCACATCTTTCTGCCCCCTTCCCCAAGCATGCCCCATCTCCACTCCTCCCTTTCCCTTCCAGCACCTCCTGCACACTAGAGAACCGAAGGTGGTCCAGGGGGTCAACCAACCCTGCTGATCAACTCCTCCCCTTCCTCTCACTGCCTCCTACAAGGCACTGGTGAGACCTCATCTGGAATACTGTGTGCAGTTCTGGTCTCCCATGCTTAAGAAGGATGAATTCAAACTGGAACAGGTACAAAAAAGGGCTACTAGGATGATCCACGAATGGAACCTGCCTTATGAAGGAGACTCAAAGAGCTCGGCTTGTTAGCCTAACCGAAAGGAATTGAGGGGGGAGATCTGATGCTCTGAGAAACTATCAGAGAGATAATATTAGGGAGGCGAGAGAATTTTTAATGTTATTAGGAATGTGGTAAGACCATGATTTAACTGGACATAGTAAGTTTAGCTGGTGAATGCCAGGGTTCTAACATTAGAGGAGTATGAAGTTCCTGGATACAGCCTCTCAAGGGGAGTAGTGGAGGCAAGCATATCTGGCATCAAGACTGTTGATAAGTTTTTATGGAGGGTGGTATGAGTTGGTAGCTTTTTGGCAATAATTGACATTGAATCTTTTGATTATCAGCAGGTAAGTATGGCCAGTGGTCTTGATGGAGCTGTCGATTGGCGGATTGGGATCTGAGTTACTACAGAGTATTCTTTCCTGGGTGCTGGCTGGTGAGTCTTGCCCACATGCTCAGGGTTTAGCTGATCGCCATATTTAGGGTCAAGAAGGAATTTTCCTCCGGGGCAGACTGGCAGAGGCCCTGGAAGTTTTTCGCCTTCCTCTGCAGTATGGGGCATGGATCACTTGCTGGAGGATTCTCTGCAGCTTGAGGTCTTCAAACCACAATTTGAGGACTTCAGTAACTCAGCCATAGGTTAGAGGTTTGTTACAGGAGTGGGTGGGTGAGATTCTGTGGCCTACATTGTGCAGGAGGTCAAACTAGATGATCATAATGGTCCCTTCTGACCTTGAAGTCTATTAGCCTGAGTCTATGCCGCGCAGTTCCAAGAGTCCAGGGAGCCCAGTTTGAGAAACACTGATCTGTCTTATTCTCCTTTTCACTATAGTTTCAACCAATGTGCCTGGTACTGAAGTTAGGCTTACCAGCCTGTATTTGCCAGGATTGCCTCTGGAACCTCCTTTTAAAAACTGGTGTCACACTAACTGTCCTCCTGTCATCTCGTTCAGATACTGATTTAAATTATAGGTTGGTTACCACATATTATTAGCTGTGTGATTTCCTGTGAGTTTTTCAGAAGTCTTGAGTGAATACCCTCTGGTCATGGTGACTTATCATTGTTTAACTTAATTTGTTCTAAAACCACCTGTATTGACGTCTCAATCTGGAACAGTTCCTAGGATTTGTCACCTAAAATGAATGGCTCAGGTTAGGGAATCTGCTTCACCATCACCTGCAGTGAACATCAATGCAAAGAATTTATTTAACTTCTATGTACTGTTTGATTCATTTAATATTTTATTATGTTTGACTCTAGGCTTTCTCACATCATGTCACTCCTCCACCAGCACAACCTATTCTGTCATTCTTATATATTTTCTATCCTGGTATTACCATGTCCCATTGATTATAATTGTTCCACCAAGTTTCTCTGATGCCTATTGTATCAATTCCCTTATTTAATACCAGGCATTCAAGTTTACCCATCTTAGTATTTAGCCTTCTAGCATGTTTATAGAACTACTTATACAACTTACTAAGGCATAAGCTTTTGTGGGTAAAAAACAAACAAACAAACAAACCCTCACTTCATCTGAAGAAATGAGGGGGTTTTTTTGTTGTTGTTTTGGGTTTTTTTACCCATGAAAGCTTATGCCCAAATAAATCTGTTAGGATTTAAGGTGCCACCGGACTCTTGTTGTTTTTGTGGCTACAGATTAATATGGCTACCCCCTGATACTTATACAACTTGTTACTTTTTAGTTGTCTGTCACTATGTGATGTGAATTAATGAGACTCTTGTCATTTGACTGTTCTCTTCAGTTCCTACCTGTACTTTATGAACGTCTGTCTTCTTTTCCTTACTAGGGTACAGAGAATCCCTGTTAATAGATTCCCATCTAAGGGATGTCTGTCTGAATCATATGCTCCTCTGCACCTGTCAGCTTTCCCCTTGTTCATTTGTTGCTGTCTTGGCAACCTGGGCTGCCTTGTCATATCTTGTAACAAAATAAAATCAAGAAAAGAAACATTGGATTAATCATGGTTATGGGTTAGAAAAGAGATGGCTAGAGTGAAAGTTCATGTACGCGATCAGAATGCTAGAAGTTACCGCTACCATATTTTACTTGCTTTGAAATCATGTGGGGCCAATGCTGCCCTCAGAGAGAGTAGTTCAAATCTTATTGAAGTTAATAAGGTAACACAAATGTAACTGAGGGTAAGAAGAGGCCCTTTAAAGCAAATTGTGCTTATTAGCTTTTTTAAACTCTCTTGTATTAACAGAACATAATCAAGTAAACAATTATGTGTAACTACCTGCAAACATGCATTCATGTACTTAAGGATACAAATATCTTTAAACACATCTCTTGTTAACTAGTTTTATCACTGACCTTCCTAAGAACCTATTCATCTGCCATAGCCAGATCTTGTTTGCTGTGTTGTAGCCGTGTTGATCCCAGGATATTAGAGAGACAAGGTGTGAGAGGTAATATCTTGTATTGGACCATCGTCTGTTTGTGAGAGAGTAGCATTTACACAGAGCTCTTCTCTCTCACCAACAGAAGAGACAAGATTGCACAGCTCTTCCAAAAGCTTACCTCTTTCACAGAGAGAATCTGGTCCAGTACAAGATATTACAAGGGTGGGCAAACTGCAGCTCTGATTGGCTGGGAATGGGGAACTGTGGCCAATAGGAGCTTCAGGGGAGGTACCCACAGGCAAGAGCAGTGAGCTCAGCCCTCTGCCTCCCTACCTCCAGGAGCTGCAGGGATGTGGTGCCAGCCGTTCCCTGGAGTGGCACAGGGCCAGGGCAGGTAGATAGTGAGCCTGCCTTGGCCCCAGTGCATGCCGCTGCCACCCCAGAGCCGCTCCAGGTAAGCGATCCCGGGCCGGAGCCTGCACCCCCAACCCCTCCTGCACCCCACACTCCAACTCCCAACCCTGAGCCCCTGTCTGCACCCCAACCCCCTGCTGTACCCCACACCCCTCCTCTGCCCCAACCCCTTGCCCTGAGCCCCTTCCTGCACACTGCACTCCCTCCCATACCCCGTACTCCCTACTGCACCTCAACCCCCTGCCCCAGCTCTACATTCATGGCCCTGCATATAATTTCCCTACCCTGGTGTGGTCCTCAGGCCAAAAAGTTTGCCCACCCCTTAGATATTACCTCCTCAACCATGTCTCTCTAATATCCAAATCTTGTATCTTTAGCAATTCACTTGAATCTGCACCAGTATTATCTCTAGCTTGCTTGCTAGCATATATATACCTGCCCCTGGAAATTTCCACTACCTGCGTCTGACGAAGTGGGTATTCACCCACGAAAGCTCACGCTCCAAAACCTCTGTTAGTCTATAAGGTGCCACAGGATTCTCTGCTGCTTTCACAGATCCAGACTAACACGGCTACCCCTCTGATACAGTATTACCAAGTCACTTAAGGATTCTTGTTGTCAGGGTTGTGTAAATGTGCTCCAGAAAATCTAAGCTAAACATCATACCAACTATTTTTAGCTGTGCTGTATAACAAACACAGAGAAGAAGTGTCGCTTTGGTGAGATTCACGTACGGTCACCAGTTTTCACAACTTTATTTTTGTCCGCTCAAGGAATCGCACAATGAATCATTCCTTCCGTTACTTAGGAAAAGAACAGTGGCCTAAATCCATGTAAAACTTTAAGGGCACTGTCAGCTCAAATTTGGACCATGTTTTAGATATAGCACAAACTGGGCCTGGTTCTCACTTACACCATGGCCCCACTTCAGTGCTGTGCATGGTGCTCTGGCAGCATAAAGAGCCCAAATGGTAATTATAAATGTAACTTATTTCCACTTTAAAGTATTACTGTAAATGAGAACCAGACCCAATTGGTTTTAAACAGATACATTATTACTAGTGTAACAGTAGGAAGTGAAAATTGACTGCATTTCATTGCCCAAGCTGAAAAGGTTGGGGGAAAAGTGGACGTTTACAGTTCTGTCCAGCTTAATAATTTTACAGTGACGTGTTTAGTGATAAGCAAGAAAGTGTGTTCATGTCAGTCATTCAGTTTATCTAGTCTGGAAGAAACAGATCATCTCATTACTGAGAGAATAACATTGTCTGTCTCTGTCTTGCCAGAACCCAAGAAAGACCTTTCCATTCCTGGTACAAATCTAGTTCAAAATAAGTCCTTTCCTTTTAGGGTATTATTTCTATATGGAGACTTCTTTGGATTTACAATCTTACTCGATGACCTGAACAGCCTCCTCCTGAACTCAGGGATCTGTGGCCTCACTTCCTTGAAGACAGAAGGTCCTAATCTGAGCCACTCATTATTGCTGTTTAGTTATCTCTGATCTCCCTCACTATTGTCTACTCAATATCCTCTATCTTATCAAGAGGCCGGTAATATATATTTAGTATCAGAGGGGTAGCCGTGTTAGTCTGGATCTATAAAAGCAGCAGAGAATCCTGTGGCACCTTATAGATTAACAGACATATCGGAGCATGAGCTTTCGAGGGTGAATACCCACTTCGTCAGATGCATAAATATTTATGTTCTTATGACTTAAGATCTGTTTCCATACAGATCCTACTGCATGATCCTCCCCACTCAGAATTATCTATCTAGATTCTATAGAATCTTTTATGTATAGTGCTATTCCCAAGCATTTTGACCAGGTGTTGCACTATTCCAGTGACTTGTCATTTTGTGTTCTAGGAATGCTTCCATAACCAGGCATTCTAGTTGACCTATTCTTGCTTTTAAGCTTCCTATAGTAGTATATAGACACTTACAAGTCTGGCCACGTTCTTCTTGTGATATCCTTTGGCATGTCTGAAATTTGCCTCAGTTTTGTCTGTCCCTGCTCCAATTCAGCTATAACTCCTGTCTTGTCCTTTACTGGATAGGAAGATGCTCTTGAATTACTCACCTCGCTAAATTTGTTGTCCAACTCAAATGCACCTTGGCACCTGTCAACTTTGTTAGGTTTCTGTGCCAGCAGTTCCACTCTGGATAAGGCAGAGCCCATCTCTCCTGTACAGGCTCCTGCTTCCTCTAAGTTGCATCCCCTTAATCTTCTCCTCCACGCTTTGTTCCTTGTTTTTCTGCCCTTGTGGGGGGAAGTAGAAGGATTTCATAGACTACCCTAGAAGATCTGCATTGAAGCTTTCTTCAGAGCAATCTAACCCCCCCCCCTTTTTTTTTTTCTTGGACCTTTTTCCTAGACCTCATTACATCCCTGCTACCAGTATGTACTATGACCAGGAGCTCCTCCCCATGAGTTACTAGAAGTCTGTCCTATGTCATGAGACCCACTACTTTCATGCCTTCTTAAGCAAGTCTCAAAATGGTTCTTAGTCACCATATATCCAGCTATCAATATTTTGGATAATTGGAGATTCTATCGCCACAGGGTATCTACATCTCAAAACTGTAAACCCAACTCTTGCATTGACCTCTGCAGCGTGAGGAATGATCAGTCCCCTCTACCAGAAGATGAGTCTTAACAAAGGGAGTTTGGGCCTCTATTCTATGTTGGTCTCCCTCATCATGCAGTAGACTTACTCAACTAGGGGTCAAGGCATCCAATTCTAAGTTGGGCCTGCTCACAAATGTCTCTGTATGCAGTTTCTGTAAATAATTCCATCTCTGGTCATTCAGGTCTGTATCTTGAGACCAGAGTTGCTATGCTTAGACTCTGAGAGCTACAGGCATCAGTTCACACACTCCAAAAGGCAAATAGCTGAATATGCTACACTGTGTGCAGTAAACTGGATAGCCCCGACATTGATCATCTGCTAGTTTTGTACTTCCATATAGTTAAGAGGTTTTTAACTCTGTCTGGATCCTAGACTGAACTAGGTTTTGGGTAAAGTTTTCAAAAGCACCTGACTCACTTAAGCACTCTTGAAAATGGGGTGTGGGCTCCTAAGTCACTTAAGAGAATTAAGTCCCATTAGCTTTCGTGTGACTTAGGATGATCTTAAATCCATTCTGGAAATGGGATATAGGTGCTTTATCTGCATCATTCAAGTTAAAACTAAGCTTTTCAATATTTTTTTTTACGTACTCTTGCTCACTAGCAACTTAATGCCTGCTCCAAATTCTCCTGTGTTCAGTACGTCAGTGTCTCTATTTGTCTAGGGCTTTCCTCCACTCATGCTTTTACTTTCTAGCTACCTCTCTACTTGTATCTTACTAGTACAAAGCACAAGGGTTTGGTGCCCCAGAATCAAACACTATAATCATTGATGATGAAAGGACACTGTCTTGTCTCACTGCACTAATCTTAAGTGAACAGCATTCTTGGGCCAAGGGAAGTAAAGCTTTCTACCCATGTGAAAATGGTCTCTCCTGCATACTTCTGACATCCCTCATTTCAAGGGTCATTCTTTATTTTAGTACCAGAGTTACCTATGTCCCAGGCAAATTTGGTGTCCCCTCACTGTTACTGTTGAAAAATATTTACATTAGAATGAATCATCACATGGAGGCTACAACAAAGCTATTTGTACTACAGGAATGGATCCCACAGTACTTTAAGTTATGTGCATGCAGGTTTTTGAAAGTTTTATGTTGGGAATCCGTCATAGCTTGTATCCCTCATGTGTGCCATGACAAGCTGAGAAGGGGTCTCTCTAGGTTGAGCCTGGGTATGTATTTATCCAATGCATTGCTTAACTAAATAGCTGATTGGCTGACTAAACTTGCTGTTCATTATGAAAAATGTTTGAGACCAAATAACCAAACTTAAGCACATTATTGTCTACAGACAAAACAGCAGATCAAAAAGAGACATTCCTGCCCTCCTCCTAGGAAGCAATTCTTATCTCACAGTATGTTAGCCTTACAGAGGTGTGCTTCAAAGGTATCTCCCCCTCCCCTCACCCCCCAAAAAATCTACTGCTATGTGTGTAATGGTTACTTATAAGTTAAAAAGCACTTTACGCATCACTGAGGATCCATCTCACCAGTTCCTTACTTTGTTCTATACCTGTCCTTATCTCTGTGTTGGATACTTCTACACCCAACTGGTTTGGAATGTAGTATTTTCCTAGCCTGTGTCAGGACATACCATTCATATGTCTTCATATGGTTTTGACAGGCTTCCTATTTTCTGATTACAAAGCTGACTTCCCAAGTGTTATGAGATACCTGACATGAATGAACATAACTATGGGAAGAGCATACATTCAGTTACCATTTAAAGTGTTGGGAAGTTAAGTGTATTGTATTTATACCGTATGCATAGTACCTGTTAATGTGGTATACACTATGCCTACCCTACCTGTATGGGCTACTGAATAACTTATGTCTCCCTTTGCACAAGTAGGTTTTGCTAACTGCATCTTATCAGTAGCTTTCATGTGGTATGCAATGTAGAATCATGCAATTTTGTATTTTTGCCACATGTATTTTCATTTAGCTACTTCTCAAATCACAAACGGGAAATTGCATCAAGGAAGACAAATGTGTCACACAATCTTCTCCAGTTTGCCCTTGCAAGAAAATGGACTTCCTGCTTTTAACCTTTATGTAGGGTGCCTCTTCCCCAAATGAGGTAGGTTAAGAACAATATATCAAATCGAGACATTCGTTATTTTGGCTATTGAATCACTTAACATATTTTGCATTATACACAGTTAGAGAGATTTGTCCCTACTCAATGCAATGACTTTCTTCGTTTCAGCTCCTTTCATTTATTAATAACTGAATTTCTAGCCATGGCATCTTGACCTCCGGAGACAAACTGTAATGGGCCTGATTCTCAGCTGCACCAAGTATCACAAAAAAGCTAGTAACAGATCCCTGAATTCTGGTGCTGGTTTTACATCAGCTCTGACGCCACCATATCATAAATTCTACTATTTGGTTATGGTCTTAAGGCACCTTAACACCAGCCAAGAATAGATGGAAAGCAATAATTCTCTGGCCATTCTCTGAAACACCCTATGCCATAGACTGAAAGGGATTGTGTAGGAGCTGTCTAGTCTAGTTGTACTGTATATAGGCAACCCTCAGCAGGCAAGATGAGACAGCTGCTCTCCATCCGCTTTGTTCAACAAGAGTATCGCAACAGGGCTGGATATCAGGTGAGGATCTGGCACTAAACTAGCTATTGTAAGCAGGAAACTTCTTTTTCTGCTTATTATGCCCAATTTATAGTTTACATACACTTTGGTATGCAGAGTAAACTAACCTGCACATGCCCTGAAAGGCCTGATGAATTGGAATGAACAGAAACTTAAAATCAATGGTGATGCCCTCTTCCCTATCTTTTTTTGGAGGTGGGGGAGGTTCTTTCTGAAGTGCTCCTCTGAGCTAATGATTAACAGCAGATTATAAAATGCAAGTCAGACAGGAGGGCATGGAAGAGTGTATATTATCGATTCAGAAAGGCAGTGGTAATCTCAACCAGATACAGTGTGTGCGCCACCTAGTGGCAGGATTGAACGCCACAAGTTTTAGCCAGGAAGAAACGTAAATGTCAGGGCTGAACTTTAATGAATGCTACACACAATTCTGTAGCCTTCAGAGCAAGAAACAAAAGGACTTGACTCAAAAGAAAAATAGGCAATACCAGGAATTTGATTATTCTAGACTTCACTAAATAAATGACATTGAATATTCAGTCAGAATTAAACAAGTGAACAGTCTCTCTTTTTTTATTCATACAATGTTGGTGTTTTCTAACTATATCGAATTATGGAGAGGACTGCATCCAGATGTTATAGGACTTGAGAAATCAAGGTGTAGACATGAGTCTCTGGCAGGCTTAAAGGTCCCTTTTCTGTAGCTCAAATATGTATTTCTATGCCCATCACATTCTGAAGAGCAGTCCCCCCTCACAGTGTGGGAGGCATCTGGAAGAGAATCTCTATCCCTGGTGCTGACTTTGCTTCCTTGTGTGTTAACCAACTCTCTTCCCTCAGCAATCTTTTGCTCCTGTCTGATGGATAGGTTTCAGGGATATACCAGCTGGTCAGCATGCAAAGTGATTGTGTAAGTAGGGGGACTTTAGGAATTGTGTGGGTAGACGAAGCAGACTAGCGAGCATAACCAAGTACTACACACAGTACAGCTTTGGCAATGGGCCCTGTGATGGGGCATCTGCCTTGTTTTAACCCTCTCAGGGCCAATACCAGCCTAGGGTGGCTGAGAGGCAGGCAACCACAGGAGTGGCTGCAAGGAAAACAGCCAATTAGGGCGGTGGCTGCAGACAATTAGCGCCCAGTAGGCCCATATAAAAAGAACCTGCAAACCAGAGTGAGGGAGTATGCTGCAGGGAGCCCTAGGGAAATGACTGGCATCCTAGAGGGCTCCTGGTGGGCTCCCAGGATCTATGGACTTGAGGCCCTGGGAAGAGGGCAAAGGAGCTGGAGCTGAGAGAAAGGAGCCATAATGGGTCTGCAGGTGGAGGCAAGGACCGGAAAGCCACCATCATCTGAGGGCGAATCTGCTGGGACTGAGCTAATTCCTGAAATACCAAGCAGGAGGCACCTGTGTGGTGAGTAGCCCCATGAGAGGCCCTCAGATTGAATTGTGTGGAAGAGCAAGTGAACATGCATGTGTCAGGTGATGTACTTTTGTTCACTGAAATACAGTTGATAAAATGTTCATTTATGACTCTGGTGTTAATGAAATAAAATTCACACACATTCATAGGAGAAATGGTTCATGTGAATTGGTTAGGCTGCACCTTTCCTCTCCCCACTGCTTCTCTTCCTTTCACCATTGTAAGGGGTAAAGGGCAAACATGCAGAGGTGGCCTGGCATTGCAGCACTGTTCCCACATCAGTGGTGACCTTCACTGGGTGCAATTGTCGGGCGTTCTGTATCACAGATTATTGGTGGAATTCTTCAAAATGAACTGAAGTAGGTAAGCAGTCAGAAATGGCTGTTCAGTAAAACAGGACAAACCAAACAAATTGCCAAGTCATCCTTCATTTTATAAACCCTCCCTGTCTCTAAATATGGTGAAATTTTCTGTTCAAGCAATGAGTGAATGCTTGATCAGAAAATGTCTTTAACCAAGGCCAGTGTTCAGAACTAAGTTACTGCTTGGCTCACTCACAGACCTTTCAAGTATGTGTATCTTGTATACTCAGACTAATAAGTAAACTCCTGAGGCAGATGCCTATGTCGGGATTCACTACTGTCACCCACATCAGACTCCCTCATTAGTTTGTTGATCCTCTGTGTTGTCAGAATCTAAGCCCACACAGTTGTCAGTGATGGAAATACAAGCATCCCCTAGGAGCTTTACAGAGTCTAATACTTTTTTAATCTAAAGAACATGTGCATGTTAGAAGCAATTATTAACATTTTTGGGTTCCAATACATTGATTCTTAAACCAAGTCTATTATATTACATTAACGCATTTGGCAGAACCACTTGAACAGAGGATTGTGTGTTGCATGACAATATTTCCATTTGCAATACATTTGTCTCTGATTATTTATGAAGCACTTTAAGCTATGAAGTGCCCCACATACAGAGAACTGTTTAAAAGTATGAATATCCAGATCTCTGTGCATTAAAGCTTCTTTGTAATGCACTCTCTGAAATCTACAGATGGAAATATTCCATGCAAGTGCTGTTACTCTTTCTAAATGTACACTTTTTTTTTTAAGAACATCGGTCAAGCTACATATGCCTCTAAAGCAGCGGTTCTCACAACAAATTTTTTGGTGGCCTCAGAGTGTAGCCACCAACTCTTGCTGGTGGCTGCTCTGACATTTTCCCTAAAATACCTAATTTACTTTAGGAAAAACAAATATGCACATGTACATCTCCAAATCATTGTAATCTATGTATGTGGGATTTTTTTTGCAGACTCAATAATAAAAGTAATGTACCATTATCTCTATTCTTTATTGTACCTATACAGAATAGAAAAACAAATAAGGTACTTTGCATGTTCTTGTCTTTTTTTCTTTTTTTGATTGCACCTTTTTTTTTAAACTTGCTAGCTACTTGGTGTGCTTTTGAAAAGTGATATTAACAAACATACAAATATCACTTTTAACAGCAGACTTACTCACCCCCAGCAAACTCACGGACAAATTAAGCCCTGGATGGGGAGGTGGGTACAGAGGCAGCAGGGGCCAGGAGTGATCAGAGGGTGAGTTTGGGGGCCAGAACCTGCCACTTTGTGGCCAGAGAATGGAGCCCAAAGCCCCATGGCTGGAGCCTGCCACCCCAGGGCTGAAGCCTGACTCCACTGTCCTTGAGAAGGTGGGGAACTCTCACCTGCTGCCTGCTTTTCCAGCTTTTGTGTCCCCAGAGGAGGGCAGGGCCCAACCACTGCAGGCGGCCCTAAGGGAGGGTCTGCTGCTTCCCCCTTCCAATCACTGTCCAGGAGATTGGGTGGCTGCAAGAAAAGCCCCTGGGGACTGCATATGAGAAACACTGCTCTAAAAGCATGTCAACCTGGGTCTGAATGAGCTCTCCCCTGCCATGTATTGATGAACTGGGGGGAAAAGACCTCAGAAGCAAACTATTTGAAATAGACACCGATACTTTGCCTAGGTGATCAGCAGACAGACCTTGCCAAAAGTGATCAGTTTTGATGATTTTGGGTTAAATTGTTGAAGTGAGGGGTAATGAAATGCTGTATGAGGAAAGGGCAACAGAACAGTACTCAATATGCCCTAAGATGATTCCCTTTATTATATTTAGGTCCCAGCAAATTCACAGTCCATTTTGGTCAATTTCATGATCATAGGACTTTAAAAATTGTAAATGTTCATGATTTCAGATATTTAAATCTGAAATGTTGTGGTGGTGTAACTGTAGGGGTGTTGACCTAAAAGAAGGTTGTGGAAGAGTTGCAAGGTTATTGTAGGAGGGTGGCGGTAGCTGCTGGCTGAGAGCAGCAGCACAGAAGTAAGAATGGCATGGTATGGTATTGACACCTTTACTTCTGCGCTGCTGACTTCAGAGTTAGGCTGCCGGAGAGTGGTGGTTGCTGGCCGAGGGCCCAGCTCCGAAGGCAGCAGCACAAAAATAAGGGTGGCAATACCATGTCATGGTGCTGCTGGTGACGGCACTGCTTTCAGATGTGGGCATCCAGCCGGCAGCTACCAATCTCTGGCCACTCAGCTCTGAAGGCAGCGCAGAAGTAAAAGTGGTAATACTGTGACTCCCCCCTACAATAACCTTGTGACTCCCCTTTTTTGGGTCAGGACCCCCAGTTTTGGAAATGCTGTTCTGCCCTGTGAAATGACAAAAGATCAGATTTGATGGTTTGTGATGTTTTTCACAGCTGTGAATTTGGCAGGGCCCTAATTATATTTAACCTCAGTTGCTAGGTGGCAGGTAAGGATTCCAAATCCAAGTGAAACTCTCAGGTGGTGGGGGCAAGTGATCCCACCTGACTGCTTGGACTCTATTCAGATGCCATTTTACTCTCCCCCTTCAGTATTTAAAGATTAAGCTGATCAAATTCAATTTAGAGTCCTTGTTTTCTGTCCATGTGATCCCAGCGAAACCATGATCCAGTGATCACTAGAGGTGAAATCAGTAAGCAGGTCTTAGACCAGGTGTGATGACAGCATTGTGGTGAGAGGTGATGCAGAGCGTACTGGCAATGCAGCAGCAGTGAGACTTCCCCACTACCCATGAAATCACTGGGCTAAGTGGTGGAAGGTCCGAATGCTGCATTGCAGCTAGGGACTGAGGCTGCAATGAGTGGCCAGTAGCAGAGAAATGATGAGTAACAGCAAAGGTGGTGGCAACAGTGGAGAACAGTGGTAGAAGCAGAGGCATTTCTTGACTTTCCCAGGGGTGGAAGGTGAACCCACATGGACACATCCCTGAATTCTGAAACTTAACCTGATGATAAATCATGACTGGGGTGCTGTAGAGAGAAAAGGGGAGTGGTGTGATAGAGGGACGCTGGCCGGTTGGATTTTCACACAGCAAGGTGAGCAGCTGAGGCAAAGGATGCTACCCAAGATTCTGCGTGACGGGTATTTTAACTTGCTTCATTTTTACGTACTTGTGAATCATTAATTTTAGGAAAACACCTTAATGCTGAGTTCCCTCTCCCTTTTTAATAAGGTTTTTCTTTTTGTCATACATGGACTCCGTGCTTGTAAGTGGGGAAGTATTAGCTTAGAGGCACCCAGAGGTGGTGGTTAGTTTTCCCAAATTTCTTGGGGTGGGGGGTTCAAGCCGGTTTTGTTTTGTAATGTTAACAGGAACTCCTAGATACAGAACTCTGTTCTTGTTGCTGCTGATGCCACCTGGCTGAAGGGTCACAAACATTTTAGGGACTTAAAGTCTAATCAGAGTGTGTGTTAGGTGGAGCTGAAGAGAAAGCCGAGATTATTGCAAAACTAGACACCTATATCTTTGCTTGGGAATATTGTTATGAGTGTTCAATATGCTAATTTGACTTGTACAAAATTAGGCTTACCAACAAATGCTTTATTCAATTAACAAGATGTCTTATGAGCTTTGCTTAGGTGAGACAAAGACAGTATGGAGGAAAACTTGTATGTGCTTGTCTGAACGATATTTGTATTTTTAACCATGTTAAAACTCCAACAGTGTAAGAGAGAGAAGATGGCTGGGGGAGAAACTAGTGTCTTTAGCCCTTTACATCCCTTTACTGTTTATATAGACACAATCACTGCTATTTTCTATTGTCTGTATACAGGCCCAGCCCCAATTTTAAATGTTTTTAAAACCTTATTTACTTTACCTACAACAATAGTTTAGTTATATTATAGACGTATAGAAAGCGACCTTCTAAAAATATTAAACTGTATTACTGGCATACGAAACCTTAAATGAGAGTGAATAAATAAAGACTCGGCACGCCACTTCTGAAAGGTTGCCAACCCCTGCTCTACCCTAACACTACTCCCATACCCCTTCCATCCTCAGTCACTTTGTCAACTCTTTATGGAGCATGTTCCCCCTGTTGTCAACTGCAAGTCAGTGCATCCCTCTGGTATATGAGAGATCCAGAGGATGCAGCTAAGCTATCTGTAGGCTTGACATGTCTAGTATTGCTCAGCATAAGAGTGGTTCTCACTCCATGTACCTTTGACTGCGTGTGTGTTGTTTTAAACACTCCTTTGGAGGCTTATTGGGAGAAAGTGAGGATAGCAACATGTGACAGGCCTAGTGAGAGTATACTTAACTAGCCTGCTGTCAGTTTCCTTGGTCCCTCTGTAAATGAAGTCTTTCACATGTCTGTTCTGCAGGAGTCATTAAGCAGCACTGCAACACTTTTTTTTGGTTAAACTAAGAGGAATATTGGGGCAGGCAGGGTCCATAGTTACTCTGTTTTGGAATGCTTCAACACAGTCAACTGTTGGCACTAATAACCTCTCTTGTACAATTTCTGTGCTGAAAGTATCTGAATTCAGCTGGTGAGTGAAGTTAGTGCCTCTGCTGCAGTAAACAGAACTTCTGGTGTATTTATATTTGCAGATCACCTTCGAATCTGCAGGTTATTTTAAGCTGGCCTAGAAATGAAAATGCCTCTTTCAACAGTGACAATGGTTGAGAAATGCTATGATATTTCTGTTTTCTATGAAAGAAAAAGGAATTTCATTTTGATGTCCACTATTCCAGAGGTTAACTATTTAGGACAACCTCCAAAATATAGGTAGATCCATACAGCCTGTGCCTCTACTTTTTTTAAGTATTAGAAGTGTTTTTAATTTTCAAATGGTTGCTACTTACAGCAGGGATTTTAAAGTGTATGATTAATCAAAGTATAGCTGCCACTAAAACATTGTTTCCAAAGTTCAAGTCAACCTTACTTGATTTGTGGTGTGTAGTGGAGACTGTGATCCTAAATTGTCAGTGACAGACAAATCCATTAAAAAGCTCTGTGCCTGTGCATGTCTGCTTTCAGTCACAAGGACCACAAGTTTACAGGGATGTATGTTATCAGGCACTTTCAATAAAAATATTCTTAAGAACAAAGTGGCCTGAAATCTCTCATTTCCCAGGGAATGTCTTTGTTCAGTATACAATCCTCCATTCTGCTGCATATTTTACTTTAAATGTAGGAAGGAAATATGAGAAAGATGCACCTTAATCTTAACTGTGTCCTCTGCAGATCAGTCTGAATGGCCTTAGGTCTAGCAATGCTATTCTGATGGAGTCAGCCCATAAACTGAAGAGATTCACTAGTCCATGCCAGTCACCACCTGGCTTTTAGCTGAAGCAGCCCATTGGAGAATGTCCCTTGTGTAAAGGAGCTCTCCACTGGTGTAAGGCTGGTAGAGGAACTAGTTCTGTGCCAGCTGCCCCTGCTCCCATCCAGCACAGGGGGAGAGACAGAAGGATGATGGGACAGCCAAAAATCTACCTCACTTCTCCCTATGCCAGTCCATTATTGGCATAACTGTATGCCTGTGGCATAAATTGGCCTGCAGTTGCTTTAATTTCTGCTCGGACTAGCTGGTGCTGAATGAGGAAACCCTAACTGGCCTTATGCATGTGAGCCCCCCACTTTCCATGACTGTGTGGAACATGGGTGGGGTTGAGAATCCAACCCCAAATGTTCTAGAGTAACATCAATCAGGATGATCAGAGACCTAACTTAAAATGACAGTAAATGGCATTGCCCTGCTAGTAGGTGAAGGGGCTGCAAGAGTCATGGGTATGGGGGGCGGGGGGAGAGCTAATACAGGAACAGGTGCTAAAACGAGAACGGGAATGTCCTGAGCACTAGACTGAAACAAGAACTTGTGCATTCGAACATCAGATTTGATACAGATTCATTCATTTTCGCACGCTCTCGTGTTTTGGGCAAGTTACTCAAGCTTGCTTTCTCATGTTCTGTTCTATCCTCCCTGTTGGGCATTATTTAAGCACTATAGCCTGGATTCTAAGTTGCACTAAGGTCAACTTACACCTACTTTATGGCTTGGTTACCCTGCCAGGGTGATACAAAGGGGGCTTCCTGTAAATGACAGTCAGGCCCTACAGATTTAGGGCCGCCTATCACAGATTTGTCATTAGGTCCATGAATATTATCAAGAGGGACTCAGATTTCCTCTAATACTAATATCCCTCAGCTACTCTGATGCTTGTGTGGCCCAATTACTGTATGTGTTACCACTGACACCCTTCTCTAGAGAGCTACAGTAAGACAAATGATCTTAAAAGTCAAAGCTTATTAAATTAAAATGTCTCATGCCTGCAATCCTGGGCTTGAAAACATTCATCACTGTCCATTGCTGCCTCCTACTGTAACAGCAACATGTTTTATTTTTTCCTTCTGCCACTGCTACCATGGTTACAGCCTGGCATGAAGTGGGGTCACCTTTCCTTTAAAGAAAAATCAATGAAAGATTTCATTTTCACTAGTTTTATTATTCTCCTACCAGTTGTGCTCTCCATCAGTTTTTACTTCCTGAAGGTTAAATTCTCAGAAGTTTAAAGTAAATGTGACATCGACACATGGCGGTAGGGGGAGGAAAACAGCTGTCAAGTAGTGAAATACACACAGGCACAGATTTATTAAACAGCATTGCACTTCAATGAAGCCTTCAAGCAACATTTTTCTCCCTCTCAGCCTCCTGTAAACTTGAAACTAACGCTGTTTTCAGTATGTCTACAGCGATTAGCTTTTCTGCTAATTAAACTGGGAGTTTTATGCTTAGAAAAACCTCTTGAAAGAGAGAGATCAGTGACAGGTTTCATGTCCTTGACAGCCATATGGCTCCCATAATGCTTAATCACTGAAGAGGACACAAACCGCAATATTCTCTTAGTTTCTATTCTTGAAACTTACTCTCTGCTCCTTCACCCACCTCAAACGCACATCTCTCAAAGCAAGACTTTAAAAATCATTTTTATAGAACCTGCTTTTAATGAGAGAGAGAAAAGAGAGCAGAGGGGAAGCAAAGGGGAAGTCTTGCTTTAAAATATATGTGCAAACATTGCCCAGCTGAGGATGGCATTAAGTACTTTCCAGGAGCTTGAGCGTTACACCAGATTTCCGTCAGCAACAGGGGAATCCTCTGACACTCCCCTTATGGTAGCTTTGTGCAATCTCAGCAGTGCAAAATGGTTGTAGCAGGGGTCCTGGACTGACCACATTTAGTTTGGAGGGACTACTCTCCTGCTTACAGTTAAGCATCTAAGTAAGTATTTGGGGGATCAAGCCTGTAGCTACAAACCAGCTTTAAAATGGTAGTGCTTTATACTGATGCTAAAACCATTCCACTATTGTGAGGAAGGGATTAGAAATTCTGGCAAAAGTGTATAATTTAAAATCATGGGCAGAATTGAGGGATGGAGAGGGAGTGTTGCCCTCCTAAACTGCAAGCCTCAGGCAGACATGGAATTTGCCCCCCCTCCCCCTTGTATGGCCCCATTGACCTAACTAGAGGTGCCCCCCCACACACACAGACACTATAGAAGTCAAACTACTCCTGTGTTTGAAATGTGTATAACCTAAAAAACACTGAAACCTGAATCTTCTATTAACAGACCAGAGCCAACAGCAATGGTGCATAGTTGTGAGCTCATGTGTTTTAACCATGTTCTGGAGATACCTGGTAAAAGGAAAATTCACTCTCTGTACCCATTTGACCCACTGTGAGCACCCTCTATAAAGACTTTATTATGATCTGGACACGTGTCAGTTCTTAAGGGGTTCATTTTAGCTGAGCTACCACATACCTGCTATATGGTATAGACTTATGGACAAAAGCGCTTGAGCTGGATTTAAACAAATCACAATTTTAAACTAAAGACTTAATTTACCATTACCTGCCTCAAGTCCAGTAATGCCCTGACTCCAAAATGTACTGCAACAGTTACATATTCTGCCATCTATGTTAATGTCTAAACTTCTGGTTATTTTTAACTGAGACTTATACATTTGCTTGTGAATTTCCTACAACCCCATATTGAGTCAATATCAATCGTTTATATAGAACAAGTCAACAATCCCTCTTACTTGAAGAGCTAAGTGCATTAACCTCCCAACAGCTGTTTTTTCTTAACCACTGGGTTCAGCAGTGCTATTACTTTGGACTGGGTAAGGGAATACAAGACTGCCCTAATTATCACATGTGTAAGGCCACTCTGTTCCACTCTAAAAATATATTCTTTTGAATGACAAGTTGAACAAGTAATACATGGTATAAGCACAAGAGGCCCTCTGGGCTTTCCTGGTGCTTCATTATAGCTTTTTGCAGGTAGTAAAAGCTAGTCAAGATTACAAAAGTTTATTAAAGTTTCCGAATTGAAAACATGTCGTCTTTATTAAACCCTCTTTCGCTGACATCATCAATGCTTCATCTCTAGCTGCAAGTAACTACTTATTGGGAATAAAATCTTGTCAGCCATTTTTTTAAAGCATAGAGAAGAAAACCCACCAGCCAAAGCGTGCACACTTCCTAGTAGAAAAGACACAGTACTTACACGCCAGGGGCATAGCTACGGATGGGCCTGGGTGAGCCTTGCCCCCCGCCCATTTAACATCCAGGGCACTCAAATCTGTGCAGGGGGGTAGCACTGCAACAGCAGCCCAGAGTGTCACTCGGGCACCTGAAATTGAGGACGGAGCTCTGCACGCGCCCTTCAGAAAGCTACACTCCGGCAGCTCTGCCTTGCCATGTTCTGAGCTGCCCCATGTGCGTGCCCAGCTTGGCAGGTGAATCCCTGTGCTGGAGGGGCACCAGAGCTAGGAAGTGGGCATGGTGTTGGAGGAGAAGCTGCTCTAGCACCGTCTGTCATTGCTAGTCCACCCAAAAGTTGGGACCTACCCAAATTTCCACTCCTAGTTGTGCCACTATTACATGGAGGCAAAGGGTGGGAAGAGAGGTGGTTCCTTCTTGCTTGGAGATGAGCTGGAAAGATGACAAGATAGCAACTTAAAAGTTAAATATTCCACGTCTTTTCTTGTGTGTTACAAATGACAGATCATGTGAAGACAAGGGACTAAAGGGGATTAGCCCCAAGGCCCTTGGACAGCACAGATGCCCATTGATGTCAATGAGCTTTGGATCAGGTCCTATGGGCCTATTACCAAGTTTAAAGCTAAAAAAGTACATGAATTCCTGTGAGATTGGGGCCTTAGTTTTTTAAAAGAGGAAAAAAATCCTTGCCCACTTGATTACACTGTTTAAAAACATGATCACCTAATTAAAGACCAACTGAATTGCTTATGTACAAAGGAAGGTATTAAGAGTGACTGCTGATACAACTCAGCCTTTTCTCATGGATAGAATTCAACCTTATTCCAGCAACTGGAAGCCTGTCAGCACCTCCTGCTCCCTATGACATCATAGCCTGGGACAAGCTTAGTCTCACTTTGTGCTAAAATACTATCTTATTAAAACTCAGGCCCAGGTTTGTCTCATGCCAGGATCTACTCAGCATAGGACCTGTAGTTCTCTAAGGGTATTCCTATGCTTATAAGCAGCACATGGGATCTTTTTCAGGGGAAAAGGCAATATACTGTGTTTATTGAAGATACAATCAGCATATGCATTCAATCTCTCACACACACACACACATCCCGCCAGTCAATGTTATAGTTACCAGTCCAGAGTCCAGATCGATCTAGTGCCAGCTAGGTTGATCACGGGTAGGTAGGAACCAGATTCTGTTGGTCATGACCCGATGTTCTGGGAAGTCTTGGCCGGATGAACCCAAAGCTTCATGGCAAAGTACCCTATTTATATAATGATTTTTCCTTCATTGGAACCAATGAGTTTTGCACCATCATGCTGTAATCAAGTGTTGTTTGATGAGTGCATGTTTTCTTAACCTGTTTTTCTCATCCTTTATTTTGTTCTTTAATCAAGTCTCTCAGGGAGTTATCCCACGCTGGTTTTGATCAGAGTTATCTTGTCCCCATTGATAGCCGCCTATCTCATCTTTAGTCATCAATCTGCCCTTATGTCTATCTTCAGTTCTTCCCTAGAACATCTGGTTCGGTGATGACCTTCAAACGTCTCTCTTTACACATGCATTCCTCATTCACACATAACACAGAATCACAGAGCATTTGAACAGGAACATCAAATTGCAATGCAGGAGAAAACAATCATTGCATTCTTCTACTTATTTTAAAATACTAAACCTACAACAAAGTGGTGACCTTAAAAGGTCTGTTACTTTCTTGAAAGCAGCTCAGATACAGATCCTGGCTGATGCATTTTTACCAATGGCCCTTAAGGTCATTCCTTTCTGCTTTCAGAAATGGTGACTGGCAGGATATGGTCAAATCACACACCAATACCTTTAATACATGCTACATTATTATTCTTTAGCCTTCATTTTAAATTATACAAAATACAAACATAAAATCCTACTATTACAGTATGTCTACACAGGAATGATAAAACCATGGCTGGCCTGAGCTGCTTCAGGCTCATAGGAATAGAGCTCTGGGGCTGAAAAACTGCTATGTAGTCATTCAGGCTTGGGCTCTGGGATCCTGCCAGGCTGGAGGGTCCTAGAGCTCAGGCTCCAGTCCAAGCATTTACACAGTGATTTTAGCCCCATAGCCTACGGCCCATAGAATATCAGGCTTGGAAGGGACCTCAGGAGTCATCCATTCCAATCTCCTGCTCAAAGCAGGACCAATTCCCAACTAAATCTGAGCCAGCTGACCCAGGTCAGTCACAACCTTGCTCAGGGTCTTTTATCCCTGTGTAGATGTACCCTGAGAGTTAATCCCATGTGCCTCTGCAAAATAGCTAGCAACTTGACTGTCGTTGCTAATTGTTCAGTGCATAACTGCACATGAAACCCTATTTCCTGTGTATATTTTTATTAGAGAAACAGTTTTTGATTGATATGCCTGCAAATTGAAGCCCCATATTTCGTCATCGCACAAACTACAACATGGGCAGCAATTCAGCATTGCCTGCAGAGAATTACCCGAGGCATTAAAAAGAATAGTTTTCTCCAGCCCCTTTCTGACTTTGGGATTCTCTGCTGAGACTGACAAAGATTATCAGTTATGGCAACTCTGGTAGTGGCTGGTGAGATGTGGGCTCTCAGAAATGGACTGAGATATACCAGTTGCTGGCCATTTCAGCTCTTCTGTCACTAGTTACTTGGGCTGGATTTGTGACTTGGAAATGAAAAACCTCTGTATCCCACCATTAGTCACCTGAGCCATAGAGTGCTACATCAATGTAAATTTCTGTCATATCTCATGTACACCCTTGCAAATCATAGTTCACATGCACACATTGAAGTATTCTCACCCACTTTCCTAAGCATGCATGCACAGAATGTTGACAAAGCATTATTTTTAAAAAAATCTGAATTTTGAAAAAATGCACATGCACAAAGTGCCCTTTTCTTTAAAATGATTATAATGAGCCAAATTAAAAGTTCTACTGATCACCATAAAGCTTGGGACATAGATGAGTGTCAAAGTTCTCCCACTTCCCATTGTCATACCAGAGCTGTTTAAACAAAGTGGCCATATTTCTTTATTTTTAATGTCAAAAGTGCAGTTTACTCTTCATTCTCTAGCACAGCTGAACTGTTTGCTCAAAGTTCTTTGGGGAAAGAGGAGGGGAATGATACTAGGCTGAGAGTAAAAGATGCTAAATTTCAGTCAGAAAGATAAGAGTGTGAAGTAATGGCCGGGGGGGAGCTTTAAAATTGAAACACTTGGACAACCTCATTTATAGGTGGTGTTTTGTATTCTAGTTTGATGGAGTGGCTGGAGTTGCTAGTACTGCAGTGACCTTTGGAGGGAGGAAGTACTTTATGGTGCTCTGTAGCAAAGCAGCTGGTGAACTCAACAGTCATGTCAAAGGCTAGAAAGGAAGCTAGGTCCCAGCCATCTTGGCTGGAAGGATAGGTGAATATCAACAATGACTTTGAGGATGATAGGAAATGAAGTGCACGCAGGGATGAAATTAAAGTACTTAAACATTCAGGCTTTGTACACTCTAAAGAGTAACTTTATAGAAAGATCAATTCACCATCTAATTCAAGAATAGACAAAGAGTGGGGGGCTGGTTCTCCAGCTTCTTGCACCTTATAGTGTCACTGGTACTTCACACTACTTGCACATCTGTTAATGACTCTCCAAGGTGCAAGGCAGTGAAGAATCAGGCCTAATGGAAAGAGCTGGAAAACAGTACAAAAGTATGTAAAACAGGAGGTTTCTCCATTTTCACACACTTATCTTTTAGCTTTCCCTCTACTTTTTCCAGTGGGGGGAGGGAATAAGGGGTGAGGTGAACCTTGAAAATCTTGAAACCAAAAATGGAAAACCCAAAATTTTTCAGTTTCCAGAAACAAAATTACATTTTAAGACAAAACAAAGAAAATGTACATTTTGTTTTGAAAATATCAACAGAAAACCTGAATTTTTTTGGTTGAAAAATTTAGAACGAGGATATTTCCCAGGATTTTTTTTTTTTTTTAAACAGGAAGAATTTTAATTTTTGAGTCAGCTCTACTTTGGAGCTTGTATTTTTTATAAAGTTTACAATAAATTAATTTCCTTCCTTGATGTTCACACAATACTTGTAGGCATTTTCATAAACCCCTCTTCTCCCAGCTTAGGGTATAGAAGAAAAATTCTCTTTGGCACAGGAATTACTGGGAAACATTCTGTAGCCTGTGTTTTGAAGGAGATCAACTATACCTAGTGGTCCCTTCTGGCCTTAAGATCCATGAATCTGTATCTTAGGCAATCCATGTAGATTCTGTTTTTAATCATTCCTCCTAAGTCAGTAATCTGTTGGTGAGAATTCCATGTCCTCTGCAGGCTATTCCTCTTCTGTCATTAAGGTACCATATACTACAGGAAGATTTCACTCTGTCATCGTCCTTTTTGTGTGGATGTTTTCCCTAGTTAATTTTTCATCCGAGCCCCCTGGAATCCTTTGCTTCAAGCTATACTTACTTTCTTAGTTAATTACACACTTGCTTACTTATGCATAAAAAGTAGACTGCAATATCACTCCTAGCATTGCCTAAGAGGATTTCTGTGGAAGGGTTCAAATACATGCAGCATGACAAAGAGTTTTATTATCCAAGATCAATTCTAAGTGATTCAAACAGTCATTTAGATGGCCTAATATATGTATATGCAGTTCTCACTCCATGTGCCTGAAAATTTACTGTTACCTACTGTTGTAAATCTTTCTCTGTGAAGAAAGAAGTAATATTAGGCTCTCTGTTATGAGATGTGACTTGTATTGTGGTAGTGCCTATGTGCCCCAGTCACGGGCCTTCTAGGCACTGTAGAAACACAGAAGAAAAAGATAGTCCTTGACCCCAAAGACTTTGCAATCTCGGTACTTACCTAACTTACGGTCCTGACGAGGCTGCTAAAAGTCCAGTTGGCAGCGCAACAGGGCTAAGGCAGGCTCCCTGCAGCTCCTGGAAACAGTGGCATGTCCCTCAGGCTTTTAGGCGAAGAGATGGCCAGGGGGGCTCTTTGTGCTGCCCCTGCCCGCAGGCACCAACCCAAGCACCAGCTCTGCAGCTCCCATTGGCTGGGAAGCTGTGGCGGGCATGAATCCAGGGCTGCCAGGTTCCTTGTGTGGCTGCCAGTGCTTAGCACTGTGGGTTCAACTGCTGTCCTCAGATGATCCTGCAGGAGCTGGAAGGTGCATGTCCAGGTTGCTGTGAGGGATTGCTCCCAGGTGTGGGGAGTAGTGCCAGAAGCCCAGACAATGCCTGCTTGTCTACAGAGTGAGCCCTTCTGGACTAAGCTGTTGGTCTCTCTGTCAAGGGCCTAATAATTGTGTAGGCACCGTATAAGCAATGCACAATAATGATACCTTCACTAATCCCCAGCTGTTGGGGAAAGAGTGAGATAGATCATGAAACCACACACACCTGCATTTTATGAGAGCAGTTGGGGCTGCTGCATTCCAGGAAAAATAAAGACAACATCCAAACAAAGGGTTAGCCCATGCTCCTGCAAAGAGCTCTGTGTGGGAGGACATGGAACTCTGCTGAAGTAAATGGGGCTATTCCCGGTGCAGGATCAGGGTTTTGGTGGTGTAATAATGGAGTAAAGGAAATAAATGTTGCCTTTAGTAGGGGTTCAGCTGGAGCAGCTGTTTAAGTGACATTCTAACTACACAAAGCAGTAGTTGAATGCACATCTCCAGGATGATGCCATAGAAGTGCACAGTCTAACTATTAACTTTCTATAATCTTATTTATGTAGCATTCAGAGTACAGATTTAAACACTCAAAAGTCAGGAAGTGAAACACTTAAGGGATGTAATTAACATTAAAAATCACATTCTTGTCTTGTCTCACAGGTAACACCTGAAGTTACTGTAACTCTGATTGATTAGAGCAGGAAAATATTTTCCTCTCTTTCTGTTTATTCATTTAGTACAGTTGAATGAATTCAGTATATAGTAAGTTTCCCCATTTCTCTGATTGTTTACGTGGTAACTACTTAAAGTTTTTTGTTTGTTTGTTTGTAAACCTGACAACAGTTCAAGCTGACAGCTTCCTTTAAAATTTCTCAGCACAACATTAACTTACTTGCCTTGTGTATATTTTGTATTTTAATTGAAATTGATGTGTGTGTGAATTAGTGTTGCCCAGCAAACCTTATATTTCCCACCTGTAATGTTGCCTTAGCCAAGGATTTTTCACTTAGCCTCGGGAAAGCGGTGGTGAGGGGCCTCGAGGAAGAGGAGGGGCAGGAATGGGGCAAAGGTGTTCGATTTTCTGAAGTTGGAAAGTTGGCAACCCTACCTGCATCCTATTTCTTACTTTTTTCTAGCAGGATTACTGTATAGCGGGCCAAGCACAGGAATGAGAACTAGGAAATCTAGTGTTTTAATCACTGAATCTTACAATTTCCTATTTATTTTAGAGGTTGGACAACTTGCCCATGCTCTATTTTGGTATCTGTAAAATGGGGATAACTTCTTTGTCTCCCATAGATGTTGTGAGGCTCAGTCAGATCATGTTTGTACAGCATTTTGCAGACTTAAACTGTTGAGAATTATTTATTGAGTTTTATAAATTCTCCTAGGGGGAAAAAACCCCAGAAACTATAGTTAGCACTGTCCCCTATGACTAAACCAGTTCTCGGTAAAAGGGAATGCCAACCAGTTTACTTAACAGCACAGCTTGAAAGATAAACATATATCAGACCAATTAAGCCCCAACTGTTTAAAATTTACACTAGAACATCATGGCTTGTGATGCCTTTGTGAACTGAGACAATGAGTAAGAAGTCGATTTTAGGGCACATTATCTACTTAATGGTGGTAATGTTTTTACTGGTAATAGAACCTACCACTGAAAGACAATGACCCATGACATGTATAGTTAGCATTTTCTGGCCTTTCTATTCAGGTGGCCTTTTAGAGTGAAAACTGAAAAGTAATTAGACACTGGAGTTAAATTTAACATTCAGTTGCACCTGGATCATAAAATAGTTGCTAACAAAAGCTCTGCTGGATACTGTCACCTTTATCATCAATGACTCAATGAAGAAACAGCTTTCAGTTCTTTTCTTTCTAGTCTAGTGGAAAGTGTCTCTGCCCATCATGCAGGCATCAGAATTTCTATTCCCCAGTGGGGAGGCAGCACTTTGAGAGGAAGGGTGGTCCAATGGCTAGGGAATCTGTAAAATGAGGATAGATTAGATGCTATGAGAGAAATGTTGAGTTAGATTCTCTATTGTCCTGAATCCTGTGTAGTTATTTGCCAAAGTGAGTGACAAATTGGTTGCAAAACTTCACCAGCCTGATTCAGTAGCATTTTAGATCCGCTTTCCACTGGAGTAAATTAAACAATGAAAATATGTTGGAAACATTTCAAGAATCATCTACCAATTAGCGAATAGCATTAAGCCAAATGCTTTTCAGAACACAGAGATAACAAATTTGGCAGTTACTGATGCTTTTATCTCACAGTTCAGGTAGGTAAAGTTGCCTTTGTCAGACTGACAGTCTGTTCCTATGGAAAGCTATTTAGTACAAGAGGAGTATGATTTACAGTGTTAATGTTTTAAACAGTTTCTTCCTACCTCTTTTATAGTGGTGTTCACCATCTCCAGATCAAGCCCATAATCCCGATTTACTTTAGCAGTTGCTTGCTTTGAGATGCCAGAAGCCCGCAGGTGAGTCCTGAAATTATTATATATATAAAGATGTGCACATTGTATTTATAGAAAGTACAAAAAGACCCTTTCCAAAGTAGTTAGAGGGCAATCAAATGGTGCAAAAAGCAAGGGATGTTATATGGTTTGCACACCCATTGACATTAGCAATGCCTCTGTATAGTGTGATCAGACAATGCAGAAATGGTGCTGAAATACTTAATAGCTACTTTCTGTGAATTATAAGATACACCATGCTGTGAAACCTGTTGTAAGGAGCACTCTGCCCATCCCAGCATGTCAGAAGAAATATAATGCAACTGACTCCACTGCTGGCCATTGCTGTGCTACACCAGCCCCCGAGGTGTGTGGCAGTGAGCAGGGTGTGCCACATGCTTCAAGGTAAGTGCTCTAGGTGCTCCCGGCACTAGGCTTAGCTCTCAATGGATTCCCATAAATACTCAAAGCCTGAAGAATAATTAAGAGTGGTTTTACTAGGGTTGTCAGAAGCAACCATTGCAGTTACCCTTGGCCCGACGGCTGTAAGTTACTATCAAAAGATGAACCAACCATTCCTTACTCAGTGACTTTTTGGTTTCCGTAGTGACGAAATAAGTATCAAAGTGATCAGTGACCAATCTAGTGACTTTCACTGTGGATTACAGTGATATTCAGAGAAAGAAGTCACCAATATGTATAGCCATAAAATCATTCACAAGCAGCTCACTAGTGTTAATAAAATCCATTCCATGCTCTTCTTACTACATTCTGTTGCACACCAACTCAATATCATTACATCTCAAATGAGCATGTCCTTGGAAGGAATCACATTCCAGGGCTTATTGGGCTGAGATCCCACTCTACCTTCCATCTTTGCAGCTCTCCACACTGGCTAACCTGCCTTCCCCACCCTGCCCACTTCATTAGCCATCTTTCCCTGCATCACAGGGTGCACTGCCTACTACAGAGCAGCAAGAAAGAACACATTTGGGTATAAACAAGCCCTGGATAATGTGCTACTCTCTCCAAAGGGCACTTGACTTTAGAAAAGTATTTAATTAGCCTCCACAAACTTCTTTTCCTCACCTGCAGATTATTGTGATCTCAGTATAAGAGTTGTGGGAGTTATGAGAATTCAGTTAGTACCTGGCTGGGATCCTGTGGAGAGGTACTTTGGGACAGAGTGTCCACCTTGCCATTTTTGGAGCGGGGACGATAGGTAATAGTGAAATCAAATTGTGAGGAAAAATAAGGCACACTAAAGCTTCAGTTGGTTTAAGGCTTTCGCTCAACATAGATATTCCAGGTTTTTGTGGTCAGTGAACACCTGGACCAGGTGGTGAGCTCCTTCCAGGAACTTCTGAGATTTTGCAAAGGTGGTTTTTATTGTCAGGAGTTCCTTTTCAAAGTATTTCAGAGTTTGTCTCTGCAGGGGTGAGCTTCCTAGAGTAGTAAGTGCATGGGTGTAATGCTTGTTTGGGACCAAATCACTGGGAAAGGACAGCCCAGATTACTGTGTTGGAGGCATCAGCTTCTACAGTGAAGGCTTGTGTGATGTTGGGGTGAACCAATATGGTGCTGCAGTAAAGAGAAGTTTCAGTTGATCGAATGCATGCTGAGCCTCCGGAGACCACTGTGATTCGGTGTTTTTCCAGAGGAGAGGAATGAAGGATAGAAAAAAATCAGAACAAATCTTTGATACGAGCTGGCAAATCTCATGAAGCATTGCAGGTCCTGTATCATATGGGGAGTCAGCGAATCTCTGATGGATTGGACCTTACATGGGTTCATCTGGATCCCTTCTGGAGAGAAGATGAAGCCCAAGAACTCTGTGGAGGTCTGATCGAAGGTACACTTCTCGAGCTTGGCATAAAGGCTGTGCTGCCACAGGTGTTCCTGGAGGGTTTGGACATAAAGTAGTATGCTGTTCAGGGTCATTAGAGATGATCACTATGTCTTCTAGGTAGACTATTATGTACTGGTCCAGTATATATCGAAACACATCATTTGTAAAATGTTGGAAGGTAGCCAGGGCATTGGTAATGCCTTTTGGGTTGACCATATATTCGTAGTGGCCATACTAGATCTAGAAGGCAGTCTTCCACTGATCCTCTTTCTGACTTGCATGAGGGTTGTTCCCTTGCCCCTTCCCTCAAATAGGTCCAATGTGGTGAATATACAGGCAGCCCCATTGCAGTCCAGCAGCTCGGAAATCAGGAGTAGTGGGTAATGATTCCTGATAGTTTTCTAATTCAATGTGTGGTAATCCATTCAGAATTGGAGACTGCCATCTTCCTTTTTTACAAACAGGACTGGTGTGCCCGCTGCTGCGGTTGACTTGTGGATAAATCCTCAGACCAGATTCTCCTGGAGGTATTCTCCAAGGGCTGCCATATATGGTTCTGACATGATATAAATTCGTCCAAATGGTATTTTGGATCCTAGCTGCAGTTCTGTTGGGCAGTCATAGTTCTGGTGCAGAAATAGGGTTTCCACATTCTTCTTTTCAAAAACACTGGCATAACGTTGATACTTCAAAGGGAGCTCAGATGTAGCTGCAATGGAAGGGTCTACTTAGATGGTCACTTCCATCTGAATCCCTTGAGGTTTGGATGCAAGCACAGGATCTGCTGAACTCCAGCAGTGCTGATTTCCAGCAGTGCTGCCACCAAAACTCTGGTGGAAAACAAATGTCCTACGCTTATCATCAAATTGGTGGGTTGTGGAGGGCTAGCTGGGAGATACTGAAGACCAGGGGCAAGTGTGGCAAATGGATCACACCAAATAGTAACACTTCTTGGTGCCTCTGAATCACAGCCTCAAGGGGAATTGTTTCCTCTGTATCTGGACCAGACAGTAAAAGGGAAATCTCAATAGTTTCTACAAGGTCAGGGTGGCCTTGCATTGAAGGGGGATCTGCAGGAGCTGGGCTGCCCCTGTGTTTGTCAAGCAGTCAGCTGCACCTGAGTCAAGGAGGGCCAGTAGGATAGAATTTTGTACGGGTGCCCCAGGTCTGTGAAACTGGACCGGCACCTTCAAGTGGGGAGCTCTTGGGAGGGGCTCTGGACACGTTCCAGTCAAGACCAGAGTCTGTGGGAGCTCTTTTCCAGGCTTTCTTGGAGTTCGTATGGGGTAGGCAAAGATACAGTGACCTGACTCACTGCAGTAGATGCAGAGATAGTGCTGACGACATAGTTCCTTTTCTAGGGGGGTGAGCCATCAATGGCCTACATCCACCAGAACTGGCTTGGTGAAAGGGTCATAGTACCTGGATTGGAGAGTTGCCAGACTCCTGCTTTGCCCTTTCAGTTCGTAACCAGTTTTCTATATGGATGGTAAGGTCCATGAGAGTATCCAGGCTTGTGGGAGTCTCTACCCAATCTAGTTCATCTTTGCTTTGATCTCGGAGGCCACACTGAAACTGGTATATCTGTACCGTTTCCTGTGACGGAGTGGGAATTATTTATAGTGTTTGTCGGACTGTTGTTTGCCTGTTTCATCTACGTGGTGCATGATTAACTAGGTGGTGGGGAAAGGGTGTTTACTCTTTGGAGATGCCCAAAGATACAAGTGTGACTGATGCCTAGCTGCCTGGAGCCTGAGGCCCCATGCCCTTGGAGAGTCCCAGAAGACAATGGCCACTCCAGTTGGCAGGACACTTGGCACCTAGCAACAAATGACCATGGATGGCCCACCCTCCTTAGGAGGCCAGTGGGGTGTGACCAGCTGGAGGACAAAGGATTGGGGAGGGGCCAGGTGAGGTTGTTAAATATGAGCTTCTGGAAGCAGGACAAGCCTCTGGACTGGGACTAAAGAGGGTCAGAGGGCCCTGGGCTCTGGACTGACCCAGATGGACTATGGTGCTCTACACTGTAGCCTCCCTCATGTGTTATCACTAGGAGTCCCAGTATCCAAAGTTCATCTTTCAAAGTAAAATGCTGCTCTGATCAAGATGCCCCACTGCATACATGGACCTGCAGTCTATGCTCGCTGTACCTTCTGTATTAAAGAAATGTCTGCTGTAATCTGCTCCACTTTACATAAATTAGGTGCTATCATTGGGCTCCTGACACAGCATGGGCACCTCTTTGCTATCTGGCTTCAGACTATCCATTTGCAGACAAAACAGCATGAAGGCAATTTTCACAACCAGGAGGGACAACACTGCAAGAGCGTAACTTCTGCAAAATGTAGCAAAGTCTGCAGAAAACTAAAATCATCATGTCTATTCAGCCTCATTATAAAAATCAGCTGCTCCTGTAGTAAAATACCATCATGAATGACTCTGGAAAAGCTATAATTTCCCAGGTGTTTGTCTGGATTCAAATGGTGCCATCACAGGATGAAACCTTGTCATGACAAAGTGAGTCTGCCTATCATAACTGATGTGTCCCTAAATGCCTCTCAGTCAAAGAGCAAGAGAACTTGACTTATTATTCTATCTAAGTGAATGGACATGACTTCAAGAAAATGTGTATTCTGTGTACTGCTGACAGTCCTGTTAATCATGAATATTAGCACAGCACTGAGGAGCCCTGGTGTTTGTACAGCACCCCCATTGCACTAGGTGCTGTACAAACTCAGAACAAAAAGAGCCCCTTCCCCAGGTAGCTTACAGTCCACGTTCATTATAGATCTCTGTGTGAGCACCAAAATATGTGCCATTTGGGATTTTCTGTTTATCAAGGGTATTGTTCTTTTCTAAAGAAGTTGTGGTTGGTTGAAAGACTGAGAAATAGATAAATGCTAGAGGCCTTTACTAAGACAATTCATGCCTCATACTTTAAATCTGAAAGATCGTCAGGGAAAATGATAGACACACAAACAACTACAAAGTGCCCCTCTGTAGCGGGTTATGGACAAGTTAATACAAAAAGGTGGCTGAAAGGTAAGACTTCTGTAGACTGTTTGGAATAGTTTGTTTTGTAATTGTTTATCCCTGGAAAATTTCTGTCTGCTTCACACAGGAACATGTCCATTTCTAATCACTGATTGACCATTTCACCTTGGAAAATTAAACCATTTTTCCTCCACAGTTAATTTAGAAAGTGAGCTCGTATAACTCAGATACCCTGATTTTGATGTGTAAAATGTAGTTAGACAAAATGTCAGTCTAAAGGATTAGTATTCTAGCACAAGTTACTGCAACTATTTCAATACTGTTATTGTAGCAAATGTTCCCCACTTGTGGGTACATTTTTATTGCTAGCTTTGGAATGATTGGTAAATGTCAATAAACATCAATTTCATCGTACATGCACAAACCAACAATATATTTTCATCAATAATATTTGAAATGTATAGATAGGCAAAGTAAGAAACATGTTGCTTGGGAACTTATTAGAGTTTGATTTAAGATTATTTACTTTTGTGACAAAGTTCCTCCTCTACCTTGGTGGGTCCTGCGCTTCTTGGCAGATTTGCTCACATCAGTGATCTTCACCACAGTCTGGATCAACTCCTCCTGTGTCTTATCAGGAGTTGGGAGTTTGGGGGAAACCTGGGCCCACCCTATAGTCCGGGCCCACCCCTCTACTCTACAGCCCAGGGCCTTGTGTATTGTAGTTGTCTATAGTGCCTCCTGTAACAGTGGCATGACAGCTACAACTCCCTGGGCTACTTCCCCATGGCCTCCTCCAAACACCTTCTTTATCCTCACCACAGGACCTTCCTCCTCATGTCTGATAATGCTTGTACTCCTCAGTCCTCCAGCAGCACACCCTTTCACTCTCAGTTTCTTGCGCCTCTTGCTCCCAGATCCTCACATGAACACCACAAACTGAAGTGAGCTCCTTTTTAAACCCAGGTGCCCTGATTAGCTTGCCTTAATTGATTCTAGCAGCTTCTTAATTGGCTGCAGGTGTTCTAATCAGCCTGTCTGCCTTAATTGTTTCCAGAAAGTTCCTGATTGTTCTGGAACCTTTCCTGTTACCTTACCCAGGGAAAGGGGACCTACTTAACCTGGGGCTAATATATCTGCCTTCTATCACTTTCCTGTAGCCATCTGGCCTGACCCTATCACTATATATGTAAATATATATATACACACACACACACATTAAAAAAAAATTCTGCAAAGCCTACTTATTGCAATCCTCTGGAAGCTACGCATGCTATTAACTGTAATAAAATCGGTTTTTGCTTCATGAGTAAAATGCTCGTAACTAAAGTTTTATTTAATATATTCATAGCATCTAATATGCATGAGTTGGAGTATTTTGTTTAGCCAGAAATGCCTACATTTTAGTGGAACAATTACTATTTACTGAACACTTCTTGTTTTATTTATTTAAATGTCTTGGCTAAATTTTGGTCACTTGACCAAAATTTGATGTGTATTTTCTCCTGTCCACCAAAATAGTTCTTAATTCTGCTCAGGAAGTAATGTATATCAGATATTGCTACTGGTGTCCAAGTTTTCAAGGAAAATTTTTGTTTCTGAACCTTTTGGGTTTTTTGACCTTCCTGTCTGCCCTCCCTCCAGTTTTTGAAAACCTGGAAAATTTAGAAACAAACTTTCAGCATTTTTAGAATGGTCCGGATTAAGGACAGAAGGGATGGCCAGATCAGCTAGTCTGACCTGTATATCCTAGGCCACCAACACCACCCAGCCACTTCTACACCAAGCCTAGCAAACAGAATTAGAGCAAATATTACATCCCTCAGAAGCCTAAGATACTGTTTTGCCGCATGCAGAGAATAGGACAGACCAAGATACACCAATGCGTAAGGACCCTGAATTGGCAGGGAATTGAGTGAGAAATGATCTGGCTAATTACCCATGTCCAGTACTGCAAAGGAAGGTGAAGAAAGAACCCCAAGGTCGCTGCCAGTCTGACCTGGGTGAAAATTCTTTCATTTCTTACCATTTTCCAACCAGCTCTGTCAGTCAATGGTGCCAACAGTGGAAGCCGATACGGGAGCCATTCCCTGCTTCAACAACGGTAGTATGTGCTTCAGTACAGGATATGAAGATGATGCACAAACACCAGTGCTTCAGACATTCAGGATCTGGGTACTGCCCTAAAGATTTTACAATCTAAGTATGAGTAAGAGGGATCAGAAATGAACATCCTGGGTTAAATTACACCCTGTGCAACCCCACTGAGAGCAGTGGAGGATGGACATTCTAATCTATCAGCCTAACATGTCTATAGTGGAGCAACTCCCTGGGCTAGTTGATGGCTGGGTGAGACTTGCAGCATATTTTTTCAGGTAGAGGGAAAAAATACCTTTCCCACTTTGTGGGCACCCCGGTCTGCAGGTCTTAATGTGTCTTGGCAAAGAAGTAACTGTAGATTGCGTCCACTCATGTGAGCACCTTCAGAGTACAACTAGTACAGCAAACAAAATGAAAGGAGAACTTATCCTCAGACATGACAGAAGGATGCTACAGACAGGGATATCATGTGGAGAAGCCCCTTGGCCATAGATGTTACCCTGTGAGATGGGACTGGTGGAAGAGGTTCCAGTCTTTCCAGTGGGAGGGGAAAGAGGAATAATCCCATTCAGTCTCTCTCGCACCAGGCTCCTCACTTCCCAGAACCCTAGGCCACTATCTCATGCTGCCTCCTCTACCTCTTCTGTCTGTGTTATTTGGCAGGCAGTTCTGTTTCTACCCCTTGCTACAAATGCTATTGGACAAAGCAGGAGGCCAAGAGGATGAGTAGAGATGAAAAATGACTATTTTTCTCCTGGGCCCAAATCCATAGGGAGACACAACTTCCCCTTAAGTGTCCCTGATGGCTGTCTAAAGTGGATGGGAATCCACTGCCAGTGGAAAGAGGAGGGTGGCCTCCGTCCTCTATGGCATTATTATACACTAGTATACCTATTAAAATGGGTTACGTGTGTTTGGGGCTTTATCCCAGTCCCTGGCTCCATCCGCTTAGCATTGTTTAAAGCAGGCAGGATTTCTGCTGCAGTAGGGCCAGCTCTGTGCAACCCTTCACCCCAATGCCAGACATGGAAGGCGTTCCTGGACTTAGTCAAGGGAGAAGGGGTCAGAGATGGAGCATACTGAAATCTAGTGAGCCTTGGCTGGCCTGGGAGTACTGTATGTGTGAACTGCTCTAGCTGGAGTCACTTAGACTAGTTCTTAGGCTGCTTCTAATTATGTTATGGGTGATTCTATCCCCAAACAGGTCCAGGATAAGGAGAGCAGAAAGTTGTCTTAAAGGTACTTTCTCACTACAGGTCCTATGCTATGTCCACATAGTGGTCTCTAAGGCTGTGCAAGGGTACAAACATTTGGCATTGTTATAGCAATAGGCCAGATTTTCTCTGAAGTTCAGCTTTATTTTTCTTGGTCTGACAAAATGGTAAAGAGAGAGTCATCCAAATCACATTGAAATCTCCCAGATACAGATAGACTGTTTAGTGGAAACAATTTTCTGTTGCAAATAGGCTTCTCTGTCTGGATAAACCTATTAGCAGAACTAGCCACGAGAGGGAGCTCAAATGCAAAAAGTATACTGAAATTGATACTGTGCCTGCAACAGAACAGAAGAATCACTAAACGAGTGTGATATTAAGTGGATCTGCAAATAATAAGTTGTATTTTGACTTGTAGAAATAATCTTGATTTCCTCTTCAACTTCATTTCTGTATAGATCGTGTTTTCTTACTAATTCAATAACGATATTACAGAGGTTAAAGTTGCATTCATTTCTTCTTTAGAGAGCAATAAAACACTTTAAAATTGGATACAGAGAGTTCCCTAATTCTGGTGAAATGTGCAATATTACTTTTCAGCATATTTTAAATTGACGTAATCTCTATTAGCTAAAAACAAAACACTGAAAATGTACACTCTTCTGAAAGTTTATTTCTGATTGCTTCAGTTTCTTAGTCCTCTTTAACATAACATTGAAAATACACATTTGAAAATTCACATAATCTTGTAACTCAGATTTAAGTAGTTAGATGTAAGTACCAAGATTTAAAAATTTACAAAAACTAAAGAATGTAATCACAACATTTTTACCCTGAGGAGCTGAACAAAATTGTCCTAGTTGATCCCCTATATCCATTCTCCAAACACAAAGCAAATGAAAGGAATAACTGATCTATGCAGAATGTTTTCTCCTAATTGCCCTGGGCTAGAGGTTGGCTTATGCCTTAAGAGTTTATATCAGGTCCAAAACTCTTGTTTTGTTTTTTTAAAAAAATCATTATTATTGTCATTCTGGCTATTCTCATTATCCATATGGATAATCTCTCAAAGTTCAACTATTTCTTGACTCCTGCTAAGCTCTTGGCATCAAAGACGTCTTGTGGCAATGAGCTCCACAAGCAAACTATGCATTGTGTGAAGCAGTTCGTACTGCTTTTAAATTTGCTGCCTTTTTATTTAATTGGGTTTGTCCAACTTTAAGCTGAAGGTCTGATTTTCAGGCCTGGTAGATGTACTTGGCTTTGATCAGTTTAGTGTTCTAAAAATAGAAGTTTAACCATGGTGGCATAAGTGACAGGAGAGGTAGCTCCCCAAGTACCACGGTCCCAGGAGGGATTGTACCTGAGTGGCTAACCCATCCTGTCACTCAAACTGCCACAGTTTCACTTCTGTGTTTAGTGTGCCAGCACAATCAAAGCTTGTGTGTGTACATCTATCTGAGCTGGAAATTACACCTCCAGTCTGAAGTATAGGCATACCCCCAGACTGCCCCCATCTGCTTGTATTAATAAGTGTGCAAATGTATTCACTGTGCCTACCTTCTTTACGCCATTCATTATTTTATATAGCTTTATCCTGGTCCCCCATTCATCTCATCTCTAATGGAAACAGTCGTCTTTTCAGAAATTCTTTTCAGTTTCTTCTATAGAGTATTTTTTATGCTCATAATCCTCTTAAACACTTTCACTGTCTTATTCTGATCCCCTTATATTTCTGTTGCATCTTTTTTGAGATACAGTGGTCAGAACTAAACACGGTATTTGAAGTGAGAGTGCACCATTGATATGTATAATGGTATTATCATTTCAGTGTTCTGTTCCACCCCCGCTGTTTATGCATCCTTAACATTTTGTTTGCTCTTTTGATGGCTGGGACACATTGGACATGGTCTCCAGTGAGCTCTCAACAGCGGTGCCTATTTCTTTTTCCTGTGTTACTGTTAACTTAGAACTGAGAAAGGTGTGCAACTTATTCAGATGATCCCTTCCAGTGTGCATTACCCTGTATTTATTAACTGAGAATTTCACTTCCATTGTATTGCTGTTCATTGAGCTTTATTAGGTCCCTCTGAAGTTCCTCACTAAAAGATCCAATATTTTCTGATGAAACTGATTTTTATGGAAAATGATTTTTTTGAAAAAATCATTTTTACAGAAAGTAAAATTAGACTGTTATTGAAAAACTGAGTATCAAAAATGTTTTGTTTTTTGTTTTTGACAAAAAATTGAAATTTTCTGTGGTAGTAGGGGAAAACTAGGGCTGTCAATCACAGTTATCTCATGTGATTAAACTCAAAGTAATCACAATTAAAAAAAATAATTGCAGTTTTAATTGCATTGTTAAACAGAATACCAATTGAAATTTATTAAATATTTTGGATATTTTCCTACATTTTTAAATATTTGATTTCAATTTACAGCACAGAATACAAAGTGTATAGTGCTCACTTTATATTATTTTTATTACAGATATTTGCACTGTAAAAATGATAAAATAATAATTTTCAATTACCTCATACAAATATTGTAGTGCAATTTCTTTATCGTGAAAGTGTAACATACAAATGTAGATTTTTTTTGTTATATAACTGCACTCAAAAACAAAACAATATAAAACTTCAGATCCTACAAGTCCACTCAGTCCTACTTCTTGTTCAGCCAATCACTAAGACAAACAAGTTTGTTTATATTTATGGCGGATAATGCTGCCCACTTCTTATTTACAATGTCACCTGAAAATGAGAACAGGGGTTTGCATGGCACCATAGCATTGCTAGGTATTTATGTGCCAGATATGCTAAACATTCGTATGCCCCTTTATGCTTTGGCCACCATTCCAGAGGACATGCTTCTATGCCAATGATGCTCGTTAAACAAATAATGCATTAACTGAATTTGTGACTGAACTTTTTGTGGGAGAATTATATGTCTCCTGCTCTGTTTTACCTGCATTCTGCCGTATATTTCATGTTATGGCAATCTCGGATGACGAACTAGCACATTTTGTTTGTTTTAAGAACACTTTCACTGCAGATTTGACAAAATGCAAAGAAGGTACCAATGTGAGATTTCTAAAAGTAGCTACAGCACTCCACCCAAGGTTTAAGAATCTGAAATGCCTTCCAAAATCTGAGAGGGATGAGGTGTGGAGAAGTTTTCAGAAATCTTAAAAGAGTAACAGTCCGATGTGGGTACTACAGAATCCGAACCACCAAAAAAGAAAATCAACCTTCTGTTGATGGTATCTGATTCAGATGATGAAAATGAACATGCATCGGTCTGCACTGCTTTGAGTCTTTATCGAGCAGAACCTGTCATCAGCATGGAAGCATGTCCTCTGAAATGGTGGTTGAAGCATGAAGGGACATACGAATCTTTAGCACATCTGGCATGTAAATATCTTGTGACGCTGGCTACAATGTGTCATGCAAACGCCTATTCTCATTTTCAGGTGACATTGTAAACAAGAAGCAGGCAGCGTTATCTCCTGCAAATGTAAACAAACTTCATTGTCTGAGTGATTGGTTGAACAAGAAGTAGGACTAAGTGAACTTTTGGCCCTAAAGTTTTACATTATTTATTTCTGAGTGCAGTTCTTTTTGGTACATAACTATATTTGTAAGATAAAATTTCATGATAAAGAGATTGCACTACCGTACTTGTATTAGGTGAATTGAAAAATATTATTTCTTTTCTTTTTTACAGTGCAAATATTTGTAATAAAAAAAATACAAAGTGGGCACTGTACACTTTGTGTTCTGTGTTCTAAATGAAATCAATATATTTGAAAATGTAGATAACATCCAAAATATTTAAATAAATGAGATTCTATTATTGTTTAACAGAGCAATTAATCGCACAGTTAATTGTGATTATTTTTTTAATCATTTGACAACCCTAGGGAAACCCCATGTTCTAACGAGCTCTCTTCCTCACAGTCTTCTCCATTCTTGACAAACCTGAATAACTGTCATCTGCAACTTTTGCCACTCTACAGTTCACATCTTCGCTAGACAGTGATAAATATTTTAATCAACAGAGGTCCTCCCAACAAAACCTCGTGGAACCCTGTTTTTAACCCTCTTCTATGATGAAAACTGGCCATTTATGTTCACTGTCTCTTGGTCAGTTTTCTAGTCTGACAGTACTTTCACTCCTACTCAATGACTACTTAATTTCTTTACCAGCCTCTTGTTGAGAGACTTTGTCAATGGCTTTTGAAAAAGTCCAGATGAACATTGTCAGTTGGTTCTCCTTTAGCTTCTGTTTCCTTGATGTGTTCAAGCAATCCTAGTAAATTAGTTAGGCACAATTTTCCTTTGCAGAAGACATGACAATTGGACCATATTATAGTCCACCTGTATTTTTATAATTCTATTTTTATTAATTATTGCTTCAAGCAGTTCTGTCCTTCAGAATAGTCATTGCTGTCAATGAGATTTCATCTTTTTTTAGCTGCTCAGCCACTTCATTCTTATCATCTTCAGAATTCCTGGGTATATACCATCTAGCCATGGACACTTGATTCTCTTTACTTTATCCATTTATTCCTTTTTTGACGCATGGTCTCTGATGGTATCCCATCTTTCTTACCTGACAAGAGTGAGTCCAGAGTAGGCATTTCTTCAACATCTTCTGGGCTGAAAATAGATGCAAAGAAATCACTTACCTTCTCTGCAACAGTCTTATCCTAGGTGATTCAGTGAACTGACCAGTTCTCTTGCAGGCTTCTTGTCTCTGATATGTTTGTTAATGTCTCAAACCTTTGACAATTTGCTTTTCAATAATCCTTCTCATATCTCCTAATTTCCTTATGCTGGACTGTGTGGGTGAGATTTTCAAAAAGCTCCTGAGGGAAGTAGGAGTACAATCTCACTGAAAATCAGACTTGTGCTCCTGAATGCTTTTGAAAATGTCTCCCAGATGATCTTTTCTGTTGGCTTCACTGGGGTTGGTTTTCCAGTTTGGGAAGGATCTCTGTTTAACCTGAATAACCTCTTGCACTTAATCACTTCGCCCTACTGGCTACCTCCTTGCCTCCCTGTTTTCTCTTTTCTTATTAGGTATATCCATGACTTCCAAGACTGTTACTGTATCTTTAAGTAGACTTAGTGCCAAATTGAAGAAGTCTGTCTTTATTTAGATCTCGGGGCCTTTTTGACTAGTTTTCTCTCCTTTCTTTTTAAGTGCCCCTTTCTAAAGTGGACTGTCAGCATGCTAGTTTTTGGTACTGTTCCGTCCTTTAGGATTTGAATCTGATAATACTGTGGCCACTGTTAGAGTGTCAACTATAGTTATAATTATAATCAAGTCTTGTGAGTTTACATATGATTAAGTTGAGAATAGAACCTCCTTTAATGTGCTCTAGAACTAGCTATAATTAAAAGTAGTCAGTTAAGGTGTCAAGAAATTCGTTCTCCAATCTTTGTCCTCCTGTAATATTTTAACTGTTTGTTTATATGTGGGTAGTTGAAAGCCTCCATCATTACTATTAGATTTTGTCGCCCCTTTTCTCTCTCTCAATATTGTGCAGTCTATATCCTCTTCCTGAGCTGAAGGCTGGTGTAGTATAAGCCATGGATAACTGTACCCTTGTCATAGGGGTGCAAGGGACCTTGAGAGTTCATCTAGTCCAGCCTCCTGAAGAGAGTCAGGACCAAGTATACCTCCTAGACCATCCCTGACAGGTATTTGTTTAACTTGCTTGTAAAAACCTCCAGTGATGGGGATTGTACAACTTTCCTTGGAAGCCTATACTAGAATTTAACTATCCTTATAGTTAAGAAGTTTTTCCTAACATCTAACTTAAATTTTCTTTGCTGCAGATTTAAATTGATTACTTCTTGTCCTACCTTCAGTAGACATGGAGAACAATTGATCGCAGCCCTTAACATGTTTAAAGACTGTTATCAGGTCCCCCTCAGACTCCTTTTATCAAGGCGAAACACACCAACTTTTAAAAATCTTTCTTCATAGCACAAGTTTTCTAAACCTTTTATCATATTTGTTGCTCTCCTTTGGAACCTGTCCAGTTTATTCACATCTTTCTTACAGTGTAGCACTCAGAATTGGACACAGTACTATAGCTAAGACCTCACCGGTTCCAAGTAAAGCAGGATAATTACCGCATGTGTCTTATACAAAACATTCTTGTGAAAAGCCTAATACTCCAAGGTGTATTAACAACGTCATTACATTGTTGGCTTACCTTCAATTTGTGATCCATTATAAACCCCAGATCCTTTTCAGCAGTACTACTGCCTAGCCACTTATTCCCATTTTATGTTTGCATGTTTGATTTTGTTCTTCCTAACTGAACTACTTTACTTGTCTGGATTGAATTTCATCATGTTGATTTCAGACCAGCTCTCCAATTTATCAAGACTGAATCCTGTCCTCCAAAGTCCCTGCAACCCTCCTCAGCTTGGTGTCATCCACCCATTTCATGAGCACACTCTCCACTCCGTTGTCCAAATAATTAATGAAAATATTGACTAGTACCCGGACAGACCCCCAGAGGGCCCACTGGTTCTGCACCCCTCCCCCAGTTTGACAACGATTAGACTGTTCTTTCTGGATGGTTAAACATAATGCAGTGCTCCAGTAATCTCTTCAGTTAAGACATACCAATTGGAAACATAGTACACTTGTAATGGCTTAGTACTTAATTGACTTATCTTTAGTAACCTTATGAGAGGAGGACTAGGCTCTGCTTTTCCTCCTGAATGAAGTCCATTTCTGCATAAAGCCAAAGTAATCCAACTCTTTGTGGGAGGTGAAGTGATGAAACCCACCCCATAACCCAAGGAGTGGGGTGCAGCATAGCTCTCCTGTCCCCACAGGTTCTACCCTATAGGGTGGAGCAGAATAGTTGCCAAATCCTCTCCACACTATTTGCAGCATGTTAGAGCAGCTAGATCCTCAACACTCACCACAACCCTTCACACTTGCCTTTGTAGATCTGGTTTGGCTACCACTTCCATGGCATGCAGGAGATGTGGAGGTGCCCCTGAACTGCTATACTATATCTAGTCTCCCCACAAAGCCCCAATGAGGGGGTTGTGTGGTGCAGCAGGCCTTCAGCTGATCCGCTGCACAACAAATTAATTTCACCCTCTGAATCTACTGCAACTGCCGAGCTATTAATAGATTTCTGTATGCTAAATTATTACTGGTGTTTCTTTTATATTGCTATAATCCATGAAAAAAAATTTAAAATGAACTGGGCTGACAAGAGGACATAACAGTGCTCGAACCACTCTAGTTGAAATTTGTGTCTTATTTTTAAAATTTAACATCTTAAATTGGATTATTTCTTTTTAAACACTGAATAGATTGAAAGTTCAGCTCTTCAACAGGCTTGTCTAAAGAATTTCTAAATTCTATAACTTCTTTTTTTCGCTCCTTCTCCCTTTCCTGCGTTTTCTTATCTTTTTCCTCTTTTATTTTGGTTATTTTAGAAAGTTAAAGGCCTTATTCTGGCAGCTGCTAAATGCCCTTAAATCCCATTCCATTCACTCAGCACTTTGCTAGATCGGGCTCTTAGTCTCCCATAAAATGGATTAATGAGCTATGATCATCCTCAAAGTAGACTGAGGAACCATAGAAATATAGGGCTGTGAGGGACTTCAAGAGGTCACCTGTAGTTAAAAATCTCCCTTGCTACAAACTAAGCCAATTACTTCAGGGGACATCAGAAATGGAAGATATTAAATATGCTGCTGGTCCTTGCTCAAGATTGCCTGTTAGCATCCTTGAATTCTGTGGCTGGCTGTAATGTCTGCATCAAAGCTGCTTTTATCAAAGAAACAAAAATAATGTTGGCGCTAAATGGTGAGGAAATGGGATAGCAATGTGCTAAACACATAAGAGCAATATACAAATCAATTTCAGGACTAGTATTTCTTTAAAATGTCCTTATGTGTAGAAATAGTGAAATTTACTAGAAATTGGTTATCTGTTTTTCATTTACTATTTTATCATGCTGTTATATATGGTGACATTCATAACATATATTGTTTTGGGTTGCAAATACTGCAGGGGGAAATTTATTTTTAAATCTTAGTAGTTCATTTATTTTTAATTTCATGGTAACTCCTTACCCATGTGACCTGGGGGTAAAAATCCATGACAATATCTCTCTGAAGAAGGTTGATTTTATATGAGTTCTTTATAAAACAAATCAGTAGCTTTCTGTGCAATTTCAACAGGGCAAAAAGCAAAATTTTTATGTCCAAAAGCTGAAATGCTATTGTTGTCAGTTCTTCAGAAACTCTATATTTGTCCAGTAGGTGGTACTAAGATTCTCAAAAGGAGAAAATATTTGACCATAATTTAATGTACTATAAATAAGCTAAATTTAATCTTTCACAAAAGGCTCAAGATACATAAAATGCTAAAATATCAAACGTACACATTCTGTGAAAGGATGGTAATTTATATGGATTTCTGGGGCATTTTTTTCTCTTTGGTAAAAACAAATGTGCATAGGTAGTGATCATTGGTCGGGGGAAAAAGGGGTCCTGGACATCTAAACTGATAACTTACATTAAGGATATGTATCTGAATTCATGAAACAGCTCAAATCAATGCCTATTGGGGGAGGGAAGTAGATAAGTGTTTCACCTGTGTCCTTTCCCAGATGAACTACTGTTTATATACCCTTGTATGTGTTTAAAACATTGCATATAGAGTCAGATTACCAGTGCAGATGCATTAGAAGGGTGTGTGTACAAGGTACTTCATGCCACTGCACCCTTGCATAGTACAAGAAAAAAAATCTGTCTTGTGTCTGGGGAGTTCAAAAACTGTTCCAAGCTAGTACCACCTGTCATTACCTTTTTGAAAGAGGAAAGGGAGGGGACTGGGTCAGTCACTTTAATGTGAGTTGAGTTCAGTCAGTATCTCCAAGGATCAGGCTCCTGCTGAGAACTTTTCTTTCTGGTCCCTATTGATTTTTTTGAGAGCTTAATTCTGTCAAGCTAGATCAACTCTTGTTAGTGCAGACAGGTGTCCAGCCTGGTCCCTTTGCCCCACTGTCTGCTTTTCCTCCGGTTTCCATCAGAGCGGAGAAGCTGCAAGTTATACTTAGGGCTACATATTGGCCTATTGGCAGCAAGTGCTGAAGGGGTGGCCTAAAACAATGCCCATCCAGGGAGTCCAGGGACCTGATTCTCTACTCCATTACAGATCAGTGACATTTCATTGATTTATGTACAGTTCACTGGTGTAAAACTAATGTAGTGGAGAGGAGACTCACGTCCCATGTGTTGACTCTAGCCCAGCAAACAGGAATTACTTGCCTGCTGCTGAAATGCAGCTACCTCTGGAGCGCAACACTGCAACTATTTTGTGCCAGCAATGATTCCCATGACTTTTTACAAAAGTAAGTACAGAGCAATTTCTGTAACTGTTCTGCTGAGTGTATTTTAAGAAGGAAAAGTTATTACTCAGATTTGAAATTTAAGCAGAAGCAGTTGCTTGACACCTGCTATTCTCACAAAAATATCACAGCAGATTGAATTTTCAAAAAGTAGTCAGGGCCTCTGTTCCATGAAATGATGTGTGTATGAGTTTGGTTTGGTTTTCAATCCCTGCTAATCTATATTTTCCTCTCTTTGTCTTTTGTTTGGCTGTGTTTTTTATACTAAAGCAGGATGTAGTGGTGTGTAAAATTTCTGATACTCTCCTTTTTGTCATCTCTTTACCAGTCCCTTTATTCTCTTTTTCTAAAAATATATATTTTTATTTCTCCGGAACTCCTCTCAAAGTGGTTAAGGGCACCTAATGAGTAGCACCAAAACAAAAACAAAACAACTTTGACTAAACAAAGGGGCAAATTTCTACTGGCTTTGTACTGTGCCTGACCACAGAGGGGGCAATTTGAAAGTCAACTTTTTTTGTTAAGATCAGGTTCTAGTCAGCAAACCCAAGTCCTACTTCTGAAACTCCCCGCATTTCCCAGGTAAGTCTATGGCGCAAGGAATGCTGATTAATCATGTTTTAAAACATTCAGTGTCCAGCAACATGTTGGGTACAAGTGTAAAGATTTCTATATGGTTACCATGATTAAATTGTTCAGAGTTTCATCCACTGAAGTGCTTCAGTATTTTGCAGCTGAAGGACAGTGCTTTCTTCATTACACTATCATCAAAGAAGATGACCAAACAGTTTAATTGGCTAAAGTCCATTCAGGTTCTGACACATGTTGTAGCTTAGTCCCTATAGTGGCTTTACTTGGATCACATTTACTTTCGTGCCAGTGTGTTTGCTGCTGTTGTCCATTTGCTGGGTGTCATCACCAGTGATGATAAAAATGATTGAGGAAGAGCTAAAAGTCACTTTCTTCTTTGGTCTGACCCCAGCTTTCTGGGACATAACTATTGGTCTTATTGGCTTTTCATTCCCTAACACTGGTATTTCTTTCACGGTCCTCTGGAATCTTAGCAAGCGAAAGCACAAGAGCTGCAAAAGGCATCGTCGAAACTGCAAAGAGGAAAAATTAGACTCAAATTACACCTTTCAAAGCTCTCACTTTCAAAATGCGTCCAGTGATGACAATCATATCAAGTAGTTCTCAATGAATTGTTATACCAGTTTCTGTAGTTACCAACTGGTTTTGAATTATCAGGAGTAATGCAATGAACTTACTGGCTCCTCACTGGATACCTTTCCTCCTTATGCACCCCACACACTCAAATGAGCTGGAGGGGACCAACTAGCCGGTTGAGATCACTGTTACTCAGTTAAATATGTTGCCAGTAGAGGGCTCCATAATCCCTAGAGAACAGGAAAAGGAGGTAACAGGGAACTGGGTTGAGGAGAGACTGGGAGCTAATTGGAGAGGCTGCATGCAAGTGAGAGCAGTAGGCCAGACATAATAGCCTAGGAGCTGGCTATGGAGAGGGGGCAAGGCAGCCTGCAATGCTTGCCTTTCAGCTCTGAGTACTCTATGGAGGTGGTGTACCACAGCACTCAGAGCCACCCTGTGGTGGGGTTGGTTACTGTGCATATGTTGTTGTAGAAATAGTTCTAATAATTTTTTTTCATTAACTCAATATTGCCAACTTCAAATATTCAAAAATCATCAGTCAGGCACCCTGAAAAATCATGAGCTTGGCTTAATCAAGATTTTGGAGCCTCTACAGTTCATAATGCTACGTTTTTTACCCTACAACTATTTAAAAAAATATGAGTTTTTTTCCTGTGATTTGCATGGCTCCAGAAACTGGAACTTTATTAAACGCCAAATTTTATGGACTTGCAGTAACATCCCAATGGTTGGTAACAATGAACTAACTAATTTCTCTTTGAGTAAAAATAGTAGTGGAAAGGAAAACTATTAAATGCTTCCTTATACTAATGGATTTAGATCTGGGATGTGATCTGCACTCATCTGTCCCATTTTAAATGCAATCACTTAAACATGTGATTTGTAGTGCAAGATACTCCGTGGCAACTCTCCTGATTAGATAAAATTTTAAGACTTCCAAGAGTAGAACTGTGTTAAATATGGCCAATATGGTTTTACTTTCACCATAAATATGTGTACAGCACTTCCAAAACTTCACAAACCTGAAAAACTCTAAGTGAACTTGATTCCTGAGATAACTCATCAGTTTAACACAAAACAAATTAATTTGGCAACATCTTGGAGGGGATCTAAAGAAATCCTTGGAATTGTGGTTGGCCATTACCACAAAAACCATGCTCTGAAAAAGCCCAACACCCCTGCTTCAATTTCAGGACTTGGATGGGAGAGTCCTTGGTGGTCGATCCCTCAGCATTTTTAGGAGCTACTCTCTGCAATCATTTCCCCATCTTTGTATCCCTGGCAGGAGCGGCGCCAGGGTTTCTGGCGCCCTAGGCAGAATTTGGGGGCGGCATTTTGCACGCTCTCCACCGGACGCACGGGAGCCCAAGTGAGAGATCCTGGAAAACTTCATCTCTAAAAGGTAGCCAAAAGTCAGGGAAGGCCTTTCAGAAAACATTCATATTTCTCTTTTCTTTGTCACATTATGCTACTTCGTGTATATAGAGAACTGTGTATTGAAACTCTGCTTAAAGTAAACTAGGAAGTTTGTTTAGAGGGGTTCCAATGTGCAGGCTATTTCTAAATGATGCTTTGCTTTATAGTGGTGTTTATCTTTATTATGATGCAAGTGATTTTTCATAGAGATGCCTAGCTTCCTCACAGGTGTCTTTATAAATAGATTGATCTGTAAATCTCCATTTCCTTTTGTCCTGTAAAAGCTTATTCAGATAAGTTGGCTACTGCCACTATTGAAGTAGCCTAATGTTCAGAAGAAAGACTAGAAAAGAAGCCTATAAAATTAAATCTCCATACATTTTCTCATACAAAGCAAGTGTTTTCTGTTTTGTTCCCGTTTCAATTGCTCCAAAATGCAATTCGCTATGACTCACAAATTATTTTGACTGAACATCCTTCCATTGGAAAAATACCAAACTGGCAAAGCAAACATTCCACAGGAACATGCCACTTCTGACAAAATTTTCATTTTGAAAAGAATTGAAATTGGAATATTTTAAACATGTCAAAACATTCTATTTCAACATTTTCAGAACAGAATGTTTTCATTTTTCATTTTGAAATTACTTTTAATTTAGAAATATTGTATTTTATTTGTAAAAAAAAAAAAAAGGTTGAAGTCAAAATGAAATGTGTTTTTTTTTTTTTTAAACAAAACCTCTTGATTAGCCTGAATAAACTTCTGGAATAAACTTCATGAACAAAATTCAAAACTTTTGACTCTTTGCCCCAATTTGTGACAAAACAAAATTTTAAAATCTAGCAATTTTTTTAAAACAAAAATGTTTTTTTTCCCAGTCAGCTCTAAGGAACATCCTTATCTTAATATTAATGGATATACATTTGGTTACAATAATACTTATTTTTTTCATATAGAAGTGTTAATTCAGGAGTGTGTCATATCGATACTTTGTGTAAAACTTTCCATAGTCAAATATATGTGGTTTGTGGGTTTTTGTTTCAAAGCATCCATACCTCTTGGATTTCATTGCAGAAGTCTTATTTAAATTCATAGTAAAACCAAGATGCTGTGTTCTAGGGGATAGGACACTGGACTAAGGCTTAGGAAACATGGGTTTTATTCCTGGTTCTGCCATTGGCTTCCTGGCTGTCCTTGGGCAAATCACATCTCTCTGTGCCTCAGTTTCTCCATCTGTAAAGTGGGATAATGATACTGACCTCCTTTGTAAAGTGCTTTGATAACTTCTGATGAAAAGTGCTATACAAGAGTTAAGTATTATTATTTCCCTAATCCAATCTAGATTCTCTCACACACCCTAACCTGAGCACTGCAGCAACCTGCTAAACTATAAGAGTAAAGCAGAGGATGCTAAAATCCTAGATTGCTATAGCAGTTCTAAATTAAAGATGGATGTAGAGGTTCTGGGATGCTTCTGATCTGCGTCTAACTTCCCCTGAATCACCAAAGTTCTGGGTGCAATAAGGGTGCAATCTGGATACGTTTCCAGTCTGATCTGCTTTAAAGGACATACTGGGCTATATACTTTCAAACTTGGACACCTAACGTTTGGATATCTGTTTCCATATTTGGGATAGAAGCAGCAACAAATAACAGAGAGGAATGGAAGTGTCTAGTTTTTGCTGTTTGCCGCTGTTGCCATGGGGAGGATGTGATGTAATAATTCCATATTTTGTGCTCGGGTGGATATTTGGACACCTCAGTCCCAATTTCTGACCCTTTTGCTAATGAGAGTGATTAACTGCCCTTAATTTAAGTGTTCAAGTTTGAAAACTGGACTCCACATCCAGTATAATCCTCACAGCTGTGTCATATGCTTTCTTTGACTGCTCAGGTAAGTAAGTTTGTGATTAACCTACCTTTCTGCTCATGAAGATGTAGATGACTGGATTATATGCAGTGCTTGATTTGGCAAAGAAAGATGGGATAATAGCCACTGTTGGAGTTACAAGGTTGCTGTAGCCAGAAGCTACTAAAAGGGAGACCACTGCATAAGGCATCCAACAGATAAGGAATGTGGAGATCATTAAAAAGCACATTTTAGCCACTTTCTTTTCATATCTTAGGAGTTTGATCACTTGAATGGTCTGAAAATCTTCAACACAGCGAAGCTGCAGGGGGGGGGAAAAGGGAAAAGGCTGAAAACAAATGCAACAAATAGCTTTTGATTTTTCTCAGTTTTTGTTAATTCTCAATTCCCTAGCCTACAGTTTTTTAGGAGCAGAGACTATTAATCCCATTTTAAGACTCTTTAGTTCTTTTGCAGCTGAACAGGTGTTTTCTGCTCATTTAGGATGTATAGTAAATAAGGTGCAGACATAGTTTTAGGAGATACAGGAAAATGAATGTGCTAAAGAATAACATATCAAATGACCTCAGATTATTTTTTTTTTCATTCAAATGAAAGTATTTTAGGAAAGTAACATGCACCCATCCATTAACATAGAAAGTTTCTAGTCTCTGGCTGATGTTTTATTTCCTCAAATTTTGTATGAATATGTTAGTGCTGACGGAACAATCCTGGAAATTTATTTCTTCTATCTATATAGACTATGCATAGCATGAGAATTGCCAGTACAGTAGAACCTCAAAAATACGAACACCAGAGTCATGAACTTACGAGTCAACAGGACACCCTCCCTGTGGAACTGGAAGTAAGCAATCAGGCAGCAGCGCAGACAACCCCCCTCTAGCAAATACTGTATTGCCTCCGGGCTTTAGACCTGGGGCTCTGGGCTTCAGACAAGGGGGGTTGGGACTGCACCTGTTGCGGGGCGGGAGGGAATCCCAGGCACTGGGCAGGGGTGACTCTGGACTTCTGACCTTGGGAGCACCATGACTCAGGGCTTTACACCAGGAGGGAGCACTCGGGCTCGGGGCTTCAGCCTCATGGCTCCACTCCTGGCTTCAGCCCCGCTGGGGACTCCAAGGCTAAGCACTTCAGTCCTGCAGCTCCGTTGTTGGCTTCAGCCCCACATGGGGCACCAGAGCTCAGTGCTTTAGCTATGAAGGGGGGTGCCAGTTTCAGCCCCAGTGCTTGCCCCATAACTAGAGCCCTGGCACCTGCTGAAGCTGGGAATGGAGCCATGGAGACCCTCAAGCCTCTAAAGCCTTGTGCCCTAGTACTCCCATGGGACAGAAAACCTGAGCCCTCAGCTGGGAACCCTGGCACCTCAAGGATCAGAAGCTCTGATTCCCTTTTCCCCTCTCCCCTGCAGTTGCAGCCCCAACATCCCCCTCCCCCGTGGCTGAAGTCCATAACTTCTTGTTCAGAATTACGGAACATTTCAGAGTTATGGACAACCTCCATTCCCGAGGTGTCTGTAATGGAGGTTCTCCCGTACAAGATTCTCCATGCTGCCCTGCCAATTGATTTATAACCCTAACATGGTGGCACCACTTCTTGAGGGGAGATGATAGTTCATTCTCTATGCCACTTCAGCTCTCAGCATTAGCTGAGTGACTTTCAGGAGATGAGAAGTACGTGTGTAACACTCATACCTCCCTAATTACTATTATAGTTGTTTGATAGAGATGCTGGTCCACTGTAAACTGGACTGAGACTACCAAACTGAAACATAACAATTTCTAATTACGGCAGAGTGGGACTGAATTAAAACTGATGACCTGGATGTAGAATACTATCTGAACAAACATTCCTGATAGTAACTGCGATTCACAAAGAAGAGGTGTTTGGGTTATTGCCTCAAAAGACTGATGGCTCACAAAGTAAAAAGGATGCACTGGATACAAAAACAATGCATACCTACCGCAGGTCTCTAGCATTACTGAACAATAAGTCATCAAAGAGAAATTCCTATTGTTCCAATCAATGCTAGCATTAATATTTTATGTTATTGCTTTATCAAAGTAGGATTCTTTTTAGAGTCTCATGAGACTTTTTTATTTCAATACTTCTGACGTGGGAGGGGAGTGTATCTTATCTCTAGGTAATTTTTCTAATAGCATTCAAAATGAGATTCTGCTTTTCATGAAAGGGAACAGGAAAAAATGAGGCACATTAATGGAAAGTAAAGATACTACATGAGATAAGGAGCACTGTACGCTAGGCTGAAATTGTCAAAGTTGCCAAAGGGATTTAGATACCAAATTCCCATTAAAATGAATGGAAATTTGGCATGAAAATCCCACACTTCATGTACATTAACTTTTCTATCAGATATCTTAGCAATAAAACCTTGGACTATGTACATCTCCAATACCAATTACTCATTTACCTTTTAATTGAAATTATGCATTGCATATGCTGCTTGCTTGTTTCAACTCACCATTCGTATTGTATATAGAATATGGCCATAGCAATAGACCATGATCGCCACAGGTGCCACTAGGCAACCAAGAAAGAAAAAGAGCACAAAGGAGGCATCACGGGGTTTTTTTGACTGCCAGTCCACTGAACAACCTAGTCCATGTATCTCCAGTGTGTATCTGTTCCAGCCTAGAAGGGGTGCTCCTGTCCAAGCTAATGAGTACAACCAGATGTAGGTGATGGCCCTCCAGGACCAAGAGAAATCAATCACTTTTGCATGAACGACTCGAATGTAGCGCTCGTAGGCAAGAACAGTGAGGGTCATGATGGAAACAATTCCTGTAAGGAGAAATAAAGAAAGCTAATTGTGATCATTAAGTAGAGAGTCATGAACAACTACCCCACTAGTAGTCTGTCAGCAGGGGAAGCTTACCATCAGACACTTAATCAGACACTGCAAAACTACACATTATGGGTTCAATTCTGACATCTTTAAACCTATTGAGGGCACCTCCATCCACAAATAATTCCACCAATTTTATAGGGACTATTCAAAGCGAGTAAGAGTCTCAGAATCTAATTGCTGTGCAACTTTTGAACTTCACAGCCTATGCATGGCATAAGGAAGAGGAAGAAGGGTCCAGGATAATCTATATAGTCATAAATACAACTTAGTTAAGCAGGGGTTAATGTTGCAGGTACATTTAAGGGTAAAACCACTGCAAAAGAATGCTGTCGTAAACCACACCACCTATTAGAAACCCAGGAAATTCAGAGCAAAGACAAAATTTAAAAGCAATTAAAACATTTGAATGTTCTGAAAGGCACAGTTAAATCTCCCAAACAACATGAATGGTAGAATTCCAACTTTTGACAGCTGAACTGTCACAGAAGCTACGGTAGGAGTTTCAAAACCATATTTTTCTTTTGAATTGTTGGCACATTTCAAGCCCACACTTCTAATGAATGCAGCATGACAGGAGCCTTAGATTAAGGTCAGTACTGAACAGTGCATCCTACCAGCACTTTTGTTGTGACTTATTCTCTTCAATGGGAATTTTGCCTGTATTAAGACTGCAGGATTTGACTCTACGTGATTTGTGGAAATTAATGATCAGTGTCTATTTTATTAACATAGTGCAATCTTCAGTCAACCGAAGCCCTGTGCTACCACTGTTGATTTAGCAAGTGTGTCTCTTCTCTTAACAGCAAAGCCTAAACACAAATGTATTTATTTCATAGCACTCAGTATGGTTGGATGCAAATCTCTCTAATAGAATTTGCATATGTCCTTTCTAATAGGAAGAACGGATATTTTGTCATGCACATAAAATGTTTGATTTCTGCATGGAGATTTGTATTTATCGAAATCGTGCTTTTTTTTGCTGTGAGACTGTTGAACATGCAGGTTTTATTATTCCCTGAAATGGGAACATCTATTGTGCCCTAAATAAAATCTTCAAAGTTAATCATAGACAACCAAGGCTTAACCTTTTCCCAAAGTGAAAAAAACTTCAAGGATAACAAATATAACATATGTTAACAGTAGTCTCAGTAGGCACCATATTAAAATTAATTTTAGAGGAACATATAAGCATGTTTGAAGATAGATGTAATTTGTTGTCTCTGCTTTCGTGTATCCTGTGTTAAAGTATCCATCAGTAAAATATGTATAATACTAATTGGTTACCTCACAGCAGTACTGGGGGGCTTAATAAATGTTAGTAAGATGTTGTTTTAAGATCTCTGTAAGAAAGGTGCACAATCAATGCAGGTGGCGGTGGTGGTAATAGTAGTAGAATACATCCCTTAGAAGCAACGAGAGGTTCATGAACTTCAACTGATTAAAGCATGGTGGAAGAAGAAAGCACCAGATACTCTGTAGCTGTATTGGATGTGAAACAATGTAGCTCTCTTTTAGTATGAGCACTTCCTTTCTATGCTGGTATCTGCAAACTCATCATTAAGAAAACGAAGATGGTAGCTAGGACTGGACAACCATGTCTAGCACTTAAAAAAACGGGTACGTGGCCTTGACCCTGAATCCTGCACAATTTGTTTCTTCAGCAGATTCTTTGCAAGAAGAGTAGCTTTTAGCAGAGCAGAGGAGTGAAGTGATACTGGAAAATACAGGAGGTTATCTGGACAACTAGGAAGAAAGCTCTTTAATGACAGGTTCTTCAGGGCAGCGTATTTAATTTGGGATCAGGAACAAATTACACTGAAGAGCATGGGCTTCAAAAGAGCTTATCAGGAATTCAAAAAGGATTGTATGCTAATATCATATGGATTTTAGTTGCTGGGTGGAGCTTTGTAACCCCAGTGGATTACCCTGACGGGCCGCATGTGACTCGCAGGCCGCAGGTAGCCCACCACTGGTTTAAAGCGTTAGTAAGAAGCCATTGATTTGAGAGGCCCCAAAAATGACTCAAATAGAAGTTTTCTGAAAGATCTCACTTTTAATTAATTCCTGAACATATTAACAGATTTACTTGAGGATCTTTAGAAAAGTCAGTCTTAAATCAAAGATCACTTGCAGTAGGTTCTTCATACAAAGCAAAAAGAGTGAAGCCCTGTTCAAGTGTATATGGAAAGCAACCTTAACTGTGATAGCACTATCAGAATCTCCAGAATGTACATAGGCCATCAGAGTTACTTTCTGGATAACCCAGAACCCAGTGTGTACATCTATCAGCTTACCCTGGAAGCCTGGTCTGTTGAATCAAAGTAACTTTATATATAAAATAATCCTTTCAATCTGCTAGTGTCGGTGTAAACTGTGATTAACTGAAGTGAACAACTGGTTTCAAATATGCAGTTAAAAATAAAAGCACATGTAACTTTCCCTCCTTTGTATTCATCTTTACAATTACATATTCACTAAATTTAGTGCTTGCTTTTCATTTAGTTTACAGATTACATCCAAATTCTCTCCTGATGTATCATCAATAGAGTTTCTGAAATAAATTGTTTCTATTTCATTGTGAAAAGTTTATGGGCCTAATCCTGTAGTCTTTACTCAGGCAAAACTCATACTGAAGTCTTGTCTGTGTAAGGATGTGACCTGTAACTTTTTGTCTTTTAATTTACCTACAATATTTAGAATGCTTTCACTGTCAAGATTCTCCTTTGTATATTGGGCTTCAGCTCAGTTTAGTTCAACCATCCTTTTTTATCTTCAGTGGATTGTATTTTTCAAATGTTGTCATTAGACAGAGGATAGTTTAATTAATTTACATTTTAAGAATAAAGTCTCCATAGCCAATACATACTCCTGTATCTCTGCCAAATACTAAAGCTAAATCCTTGCATCATCAGGATTGGTGGAGCGAAGGCAGCTCACAGGTAAGAGGCTTATATGAAGGATTATGTTTTCAGCAATGTAAAAATGTTGATTTGCTGGATTCATCTATGCTTCAGAGGAACTTGTACCAGTTGAGTTTCACCTTCCCATTGGGGAAAATTTATCTGAGATAGGATGCTGAACTAGATGGATCATATGACGATAGCAAATGGGACTTAATGGAACATCCACCCCAGGAGTTAAAAGTTCCCTGCCTTTTTGTCATGATACTTCTGGAAAAAACATTGAGGGAAACATAGATCCATGATCGCCCTGATGTTTGATCAGAACATAAATCTGCATCAGATTATAGTTTCATTTAGGGTGATATTTGTATCTTCAGGTTAGAGAATAATGAAGAATGTATTGTGTCTGGAAGCTGGAACAAGGCACCTAAAAGCAGCACCACATGCCTTACCCAACTATGAATAGCTGAACTCTATCAGCCTCTTATTAGTCAAACACTAGCCACATCTGAGCATTAATAATCTAGAATTCTTTCCTCTTTTTCCACCCACATTTGCACAGACAGGTTTAAGCAAAACAAAGAGGATTTAGTTTTGTCTACCTCTCAAATAATGTCAAACCCTACTAAGTACCTAACTCCGTAATACTAAACAGATGAGAGGGGTTGGCAATTTATTCCTGATCTGGCTGGGTTATCTTCTAACAACCTGAAGTATAAGGATTGATGGCCTTTGTAATTATGTTTCAGCTAGTGACATTCCAGGTGCTATTCTTAGTCATACAAATGGCCTCGTGTTTTGAAATGTATTGGTAGCCTAGGTATACTGTGGATTAGCCTCTGTATACTGTGGGAATGAATTCTTCAGGCTAAATGTATTTTTGTGAAAAACTTAGTCCAGTGAACTGTTTCTTTCCCATGTTTCTATGCATAATTGTGTGTGAGTTATTTAGAGGTATGCTGGCTAGTCGGCCTATGAGTAAAAGTGCTCATAACTGTGCCAAACACCACATGCATGCATTTTTCACAGATCCTGTTCCCTGTGAGATAATCTAGCCTGAGTTGTTTCTTAGATATAGTACAGAACAATTCCACACTTCAAATGCAGTTAGCATTTTCCAGTATGTACTGTGTCTGCCTCAATGCCACGCTTCCCCTTGGTGCTGAACTAGCACTTAGTACATCATCTCCTTTAAGCAGCGGGAGTTGTTTTTAGACTCTCAAACTACTGATTGGTACTGGACAGCGAGAGGAGTGAGGGAGGAGGGGAAGAATCCTAATCACAGAACTACTAAAATTAAACCAAAAAAACGACATTTTTGTGGAGAGGACAAGATTCCTCAATTTGTTGATGATTCTATTAAATTCTGTATTCAGGGCTCTCCCTGTGGTGTTCCCCTACTTCAATGTGCTTAACTAGAAAATTGCCAAAATCCCATTACTCAGGTATGTTTCCTGTGTTTCTTTTCCCTTTCCTACTGTCTAAGAAAATATTCTTTATGATACTTTTACTGAGGGTGAAGAGGTAAGCCTGCACTCTGATCACACAGATATTATAATTGCATCCCCTGGAGATAGCTGATGGGGTAATTAAGCAATCAGATTGGAAAACTGGATGGGATAAGGAACCAATCCAGGCAGGAAGGAAATGGTGGGGTGGATCAGGGCTAGTGTTCCTTTTAGGTCCTGGGGAGAGGGCCAAAAAGTGCTGCCGGTGCTGCAACTAGACTGTTGCATGGGGATTGCTGGGGAAATGGGGGCAGGAACTTAAAATAAAAGGATACAGAATACAGTGACAGCACTACCTGGAGTTCATGCTGTTTCTGCGGGGGAAAATGTGGGAGGAGCCACACCCACTTGCAGACTCCACCCATTTGGAAGGCCAAACAGTCATCAAATGGTAGCAACCTCTGGTCAAAACATGAAACAACAACATGCTAATAAGATGCTTTACATCCCACTGGCAATCCCTGTCTGAGCTGGTTTAATTTAGCAAACAAATGTATATCAGAACATTACTTGGTGATACCAATAATGCATCACTGAGGATTTTCAGCAACATTTACTATTAAGTTCATTTCCTTCAATCAAAGCTAAACAGGTTGAAGAATATTCAAGAAATATTAGAATAAGGCTTCAAATATATTTTGTCTAGTGGCCCATTATCAAACAATTGTAGAATTAATATCCACTGTTCACTCCTATGAGCAATTAATTTGCTTCAGACAACCACTAAAGCTAAGAGTATATCGGGCAAGTTCTTTGCTGTCTGCAAGAAAGGACACGTCCATGAAGCTGTTTGGCAGACAGCATAAGTTTCAGTGGGAATATAGCTGTGAAAGCAGCATATGGTGACAGTGTGAGAGAGGTTAATGGAGGGCAATATGCTCTCAAATTGGGTAAGGAAGGGCTTCTATTTGAATAGCTGGTGAATCTATGTCAAATGGACTTTTTCCAGCCTACGACCAGATCTCGGCTTTCAGATGAATCTCTGGCAGTTTAGATCATCTAACATTTAAAGAAAAAAACTCAGCTTGTCTTAAATTTTTTAAAACAGGAAAAATTCCTTGTGAATTTAGTACAAGACCATTTGAAGCTTTTCAGGGTTTGAATAAAGTGCGTTTCACTCTTAGCAAACAGCCGTTTGTGGCATTGTTCTCCAAGGATATGTCTACGCTATGGAATTAGATCGATATTATAGAAGTTGATTTTTCAAAATTGATTGTATACAGTTGATTGCATATATCCACACTAAGTGCATTAAGTCGGCGGAGTGCATCCTCACTATTGTGAATCGCATCAACTTACGGAATGGTGCACTGTGGGTAGCTATCCCACAGTTTCCACCCATTGGAATTCTAGGTTAAGCTCCCAATGCCTGATGGAGCAAAAACATTGTCGCAGGTGGTTTGGGGTACATATCATCAGTCTCCCCTCCCTCCATAAAAGCAATGGCAGACAATCATTTCACGCCTTTTTTCCCACACAGATGTTGTCATAAACAGATAGCTAAGGGTTAATGTCTCTTTCACCTGTAAACGGTTAACAAACAACACTTGACCAGAGGACCAATCAGGAAACAAGGTACTTTTAAATCTCAAGGGAGGGAAGTTTTGGGTGTGGGTCCTTTGTTCTGTGTCAGTGTGCTCTCTAGGCTCTGAGGGTGATCACACTATCTCAAGGCTCTCTAATCTTCTGTTTCCAAGTTGTAAGTACAGATAGAAGAAACAATATAGGTTTTTACATTGTTTTCT
>NC_133771.1:144575656-144656633 GCF_003597395.2 Chelonoidis abingdonii
AGGCACTGGAATTCCTGGTTGGTGGCAGCGCTACAGGATCTAAGCTGGTAATTAAGCTTAGAGGATTCATGCAGGTACCCAAATTTTGGATGCTAAGGTTCAGATTTGGGAATTATACCTTATGACAGATGCCATACCACAGCAAGCGTGCAGCCCGCTCAGCTCAGCAAAACCACCACTGTTGTGTCCTGCTGGCAGCAGATGGTGCAGTAGGATTGCTAACCATTGTTATCCACCGCTTCCGCTGCAACTCTGCTCTCCAGCAGACGCCACACCATGGCAAGCAGGGAACCGTTCAGCTCACAGTCACCACTGCTGTTGTGAGCATTGTAAACACCTCACACGTTATCCTTGAGTACATGCAGAACCAGGCTAAGAGATGTCAGCATGAGGAGGATTTTGATGAGGACATGGACACGGACACAGATGTTCCTGAAAGCACAGGCTGTGGCAATTGGGACATCATGGCAGCACTGGGGCTGGCTGATGCAGTGGAATGCTGATTCTGGTCTGGGCAAACAAGCACAGACTGGTGGGACTGCATAGGGTTGCAGGTATGAGATGATTCACAGTGTCTGTAAAACTTTTGCATGCATAAGGCCATTTTCCTGGAACTCTGAGAGTTGCTTTCCCCCATCCTGGGGGCTGCTGTGATCCAAGTAGCCAGGGCAATCACTAGCCTTCTGCTAGCAAGGGTAGTGACTCTGGGAAATGTGCAGGTCATAGTGGATGGCTTTGCTGCAATGGGGCAATAGATGGAATGCATATCCCCATCTTGGCACCGGCTCACCTTCCCAACCAGTACATAAACCACAAGGGGTACTTCTCAATGGTGCTGCAAGCACTGGTGGATCACAAGGGACATTTCACTGACATCTATATAGGATGGCCAGGAAAGGTGCATGACACTCACATCTTTAGGAACTCTGGGCTGTTTGAGCAGCTGCAAGAAGAGACTTACTTCCCATACCAGAAAATTACTGTGGGGGATGTTGAAATGCCAATAGTTATCCTTGGAGACCCAGCCCACTCCTTGCACCCATGGCTCATGAAGCCTTACACAGGCAGCCTGGACAGTAGTAAGGAGCAGTTCAACTATAGGCTGAGCAAGTGCAGAATGGTGGTAGAATGTACCTTTGGATGTTTAAAAGCTTGCTGGTGCTGTTTGCTGATGAGGTCAGACCTCAGTGCAACCAACATTCCCATTGTTATTGCTGCTTGTGTGCTCCATAATAGCTGTGAGAGTAAGGGGGAGATGTTTATAGTGAGGTTGAGGCAAATTGTCTGGCATCCGATTACAAGCAATCAGACACTAGGGCGATTAGAAGAGCACAGCTAGGTGCACTGTGCATCAGAGAGGCTTTGAAAACCAGTTTAATGACTGGTCAGGCTTTGGTGTGACAGTTGTGTGTGTTTCTCCTTGATGCAAACCTGCCCCCGTTATTTATTTTAAATGCCCTGTAAGCCAACCACCCTCCCCTCTTTGAAATAAAGTAGCTACTGTTTTGAAACCATGCATTATTTCTTTAATAATTACAAAAAAAAATTAAATAGATAAGGGAGCCTGGGTGGGGTGGAGAAGGAGGGAAGGACAAGGCCACATTGTTTATTGTAGCCACACTACACATCAAACTGCTTGAATGACAGCCTTCTGTTCTTGGGCCATCCTCTGGAGTGGAGTGGCTGGGTGCCCAGAATCTCCCCCCCCACACATGTTCTTGGGCGTCTGGGTGAGGAGGCAATGGAATTTGGGGAGGAGGGTTGGCAGTTATACAGTTGATGCTGTGGGGGTCTGTGCTCTTGCTGGCTTTCCTGCGGCTCCAACACATGCTTCATCATGTCTGTTTGCTCCCCCAACAGCTGCTTCAGCATGTCCATTTCCTCCCCCATTAGCCTCAGCATTGCATCTTGCCTCTGCTCTTCGCACTCACTCAATTCTGTCCTGGCCTCTGCCACTGAATGCCTCCATGCATTGAGCTGTGCCCTATCAGTGTGGGAGGACTGCATCAGCTTGGAAAACATGTCATTGCAAGTGCGTTTTTTTTTCACCTTCTAATCTGTGATAACCACAAAGATGGAGATGATAGGGGGAGCGTAGAAACATTTGCACCTGGGGGGAGATAAAAAGGGAGAGTAAAATTGGGTTGGCTTCTTATGCCTTTGTAATATGTGGGAATGTTTTCAAACTGCAGCACCTCCCTTTCCCAGAGCAAGCAATGGATTGGGTTTCACATTTAAAAGGAGGGGCTGCAGTATTCAGGTAGATGTGCAGCACACACCTGCCCTCACCCCACAGCATGGCTATTCTCTGGGGGTGATCCCTTCCCTCCTCCCCCTGCCATGTGGCTATTCTTCGGGATGATCCCTTTTAGCCAAACGCAAACAGCCCAGCATGAACGGGGTCTTTTTACTGTTCCCTTACAAAAATTCCCCTATTTCAACCAGGTGACCATGAATACTATTGCTTTTAAACCCTGTACTGTATTTACAAATGTGCACTCACCAGAGGTGCCTTCTCTGGCCTCAGGGTCAGGGATCCCATCTTGGGAAGGTATTGGCTGTAGGGTGATGAAAAGTTCCTGGCTGCCACGGAGAATGGATTCATTGCTTGCCTGCTGCTCATTCTCCTCCTCCTCATCCACAAAATCCTTCTCCCTGTTGCATAAGACTCCCCCCTTGCAGGTGTCCATGGACAGTGCTGAGATAGTGGTAGGGTCCCCACCTAGAATGCCATGAGCTGTTCATAGAAGCAGCATGTGTGGGGCTCTGACCCGGAGTGACTGTTTGCCTCCTTTGTCTTTTGGAAAGTTTGCCTGAGCTCCATAACTTTCACCCGGCACTGCTGTGTGTCCCTGGTAGCCTCTGTCCAACATGCCCTGTGAGATTTTGGCAAATATATTTGCATTTATTCTTTTGGATCAGAGTTCTGCTTGCACAGATTCTTCTCCCCATGCAGCAATCAGATCCAGTGTCTCCCTTTCGGTCCATGCTGGAGCTTGTTTGCGATTCTGGGACTGCATGGTCACCTGTGCTGCTGAGTGCAGCTGAGCTCACCATGCTGATCAAACAGGAAATTAAATTCAAAAGTTCCCGTGGCTCTTCCTGTGTACCTGGCTAGTACATCAGAGTTGAAAGTGCTGTCCAGAGCACTCACATTGGAGCACTCTGGGACAGCTCCCTGAGGCCAATACTGTAGATTTGTGTCCGCACAATCCCAAATTTGACCCAGCAAAGTAGATTTAGAGCTACTCCCCTCACCAGGGAGGAGTACAGAAATTGATTTTAAGAACCCTTTAGGTCGACGGAACGGAGTTGGTTGTGTGGACGTGGTCATTTTTTAAATTGACTTAACAAGGCTAAATTCGACCTAACCCCATAGTGCAGACCAGGGCCAAGGCAATCCCCAAGAGAGAAGAGGCTATAAAATCGCTGGGAAAACTTCCTAGTTTTTCTCCTCACACTAGTGGAGGAGACCATAAAGCCCTAACTTGTAATATTTACTTGGCAGTTCACCTTTATTAAACTGATCTACTTAAAACAGACTTCAATTTTCAAGGAATGTCATTTGTAGCTGCTGCAGCTCAGGAATTCGATTATCTGTGAAGCTAATGAGCCATAATTTAGCTGTTGCATATACTATGAACTCTCCAACAGTGTGGGAAGAATATTTTCAGTCAAATGGCTATTAAGAGCTGGATGTTTAAAATATGTTCCAATATATATCTTTACAAGAAAAATAGCATGCTGTTAGGAAGGACATGGCTTTCCATTCATAATTAGAGTACCGTTCCTACAAACTGATTACATGAAATTCCTAAAATCATTAGTATGAGACAGTGAAATCTGTGCAAGTTAACACCCTCGTCTCAAAAATGCCTTTCTTGAGATCACTTCTGTATGCAACCAATTCAGCATTCTTTGAGAGCTTGCTTAAGACAAATTTCAATGCATTTGCAAGTGTTTATAGGAATAGTATTTTTGATAGGTGGAATAACCCTTATCAGTGTTAGCTGAAATTGTGTATGTAGCAAGAGAACAATATGCTCCTTGGAGTCAATCATTCATTTTTCTGAAACCTCAGGAAATATTATCACATGTACAGGACTAATCGTATGTTGATAATAAAGCATAGCCCTCCTGCATATATTGGGATTCAAAACAGCCTGATATGCAGTTGCGAATCTGTCTGCGGGTGGGCACTACTAGCTTTAGATTTTTTAGATTCATGACAAGCTACCAGATGCTCATCTTATGGTTTAATTCTCTGATTCTGTGGTCCTTAGGCAAAATTCCTGCTTTAGTTAATGGGAACTGAGTCTGTTTTAAAGAGGTTTGTGGTTTAGCTATCAGGTATCCTCTCTAGCACGTGGATAGATAAATGCATGCTAGACAAGAAATCTTCCAGATAGATTCAGCAATATAGCTCTTGTGACTAAACACAATTAAGATGCCACCTGCTACCAAATTGGCTCCCATAAATTGAGAGGAGGGGAAGGAGGTTCATATTCTCATAGGCAGAGGAACTCACCAGGACAGGTATGAGCTCCTACAAAGCCATCAGAATAGAGACCTCTTTATAGCTTAAAATACACCTATTAATTGAAGTACCTATCTCTTCCCATCATATTGGAACCACTGTGGCTTCACACTTACGATTTAATGGACTAGATGGGGGCTATAGTCTGAGAAAGGTAATGTAAAAGTCACTTAAAAATTCAAGAGTAGTAATTAAATTTACCATATTATTTCCCACCCTAAGTATAAGGAATCCTGCAGATGGTGGCACAGTAACGGTATAAATGCCCGCTCTTTTCCACAGTCCCCATTGTGAATACATATACAGGGAAGTTTCATCTGACTTCAGATTCTGCTCAGAAAAAAATTAAACGGGAATGGATTATTATTCATGAAACAAGAACAAAGTTAGTCCTACATTGCGGATGATTTAAGAGTTTTGGAGCCTATCACACAGAGTACTTCCAGTCTGACCTTGACAATTCCTTTATTTTCCAAACCAATAACCACACTTACTGGTTCCAAAGATAACAGCAGACTGAGAGCCTAGTAGAGTGAACAGCAGGCCCTGAGCAACCTATTACTGCCTGGAGAGTAGCCACTGCTACACGGTCTTGTCAGCTAATAAACCAAAATTAATGCAAAAGCAGGGTACTGCAGGAAACACATAAGAAACAGCATGTATATCCCTGGATCAGATTGGACCCTGAGTCAGTCAACTTTCACTGGAGTTGAGTTCCAAGCCCTGTTACTTTTCCCCAAACTGCAAAACCTTAGAATGTGGAGTTTGCTGACAATGTCTACGTTTTGGAGCTAAGACACCTGTAATCTGTCAAAAGAGTTCTCAAAAAGAGAGAGGCTCTTTTAAACAGGAACTCTTAAAAGTGCACTGTTCCAAAATCCCAACAGAAATAAGTATCCTTATATTTGTGAAATAAACTCCCAGAAATTACATGGTAAATTAGAATATGCCATACAAAATGTAGATGCTGTCTCAATGTCTTTTTTGTACCATGCCATACCTATCATATAATACTGATATGCTCCAGTTGAACACAAAAGCATTTTGATATCTATTTTCAAAATATAACCAATAGCAGTCTTGTAAAAACAACTTTGTTTAAAATAAGACTGAAAACTAGTGATTTTGGATGCCCATCCTTAAAAGGATCTGGTTTTCAGAAACTGTCATGAATCCACTTTCAGAAAATCAGACCCACTTTAAACTATATTAAAATGGCTTAAATTGGCATCCAAAAATCACTCATCACTTTTGAAAATCTTAGCCTATAGCACTACAAAGCTGACTTGTGCAAAAGTGGTGTGTGAAGAAATAAGTACAGAATATAACTCTGATATCTAAGATTGTCTCCATCCTAGAATGTGGGCCTTTCAACTGAAGACCGTTCAAGTTTACAATGGGAAAATCTGTGAGCACAAGAGGTGAAGAATGAGAAAAGAGGATTTACATGTAACTATGTCTTAGTAGAAAGAGTGGGCTGATGTTCTCCAGACTGGTTGGTTAATATAACTCAATCCCAAATGCTTAACTCTAATATCCTATTTGTAGGTCAGCCCTATGTTTGTGTGGTAGTTTTGTGATGGTAGTAAATTCTACTAGAGGATATAACGAGATCACTATAGTTGAAACCTGGCCTTTGCAGGTGATAAGCTAATTCAATAAGCTTCTATTCTGCCAGGGAGGAATGACTAGGTCTATATTTAAGATGTGAGCACAAACAGTAGTGATCACAGCTAAATGCCTTTTGGTCATTCAGTGTGAAATGAGTCAAGCTCTCAGACAGGTGTCAAAGACACAAAAACTAATTGGTACTTGCAAGGCCAAGAATTCAATATCTGTCATGACTGAACTACCAGTTCGCTCTAGAAATGACCGTTAGGTCACTATGCCATGGCATAATGAGAGAATGGAATGTGCAAGGCTGCACCTGGTCTATTTAGAAAAGGATATGAACTTCAGAAAATTCAGAACTGTCAATTTTCAAGTTCTTTTTGAGCACTAAATTCACGTTTAGACAGATGTCATGGTGGACATGACAAAGTCAGAGTCACTTTAGAGGTCACTAATATGCAGTGTGTAAGTGAAACTCTTCCTATTCAATAATTTTGGTAGTCTGGAATGCACTTTTTTTTTAAAGTGACAGGTATTTGTAACATACAGCCTGGCTATTTTGTTCTTTTTCATGTGTGTCTAGATTATACAGTCTTCTTTCTACAGGTAATAGGAACAAAAAAAAAAGTATATATAGTATGTGCAAAATTCAGATTATCTGTAATATAGAGTACCTTGAGATTAAGATAGTCAGGTTTTATTTATATATACACATAATAGTTAAATGATTTTGTTTTTAATGTGGAAGTTGAACAAAATGCATTAAAGTATCAGATTCCATAAGGCAATGCGATTGGCAATTCAAGGAGGAAGAAAATTCTAGGGGAAAGTAATTATGTGCATCAGTGATTCTGTGGTGTAAACACTGGCCCAGATTCTAGATGCAGCCTTAAAAGTTTTTCTTAATTTTTGGAATAACTCTGTGTGCGCATGTGGTTGTGTTGTTTGTGTGAATGGGGTGGGGAGGTGTTTTTGTATTTTTAAAGTGCAAACTTAGCAGTCATAATTGTATGGATATATTAAAAAAAGACAAGCCATTAACACTTCCAGAAAGGAATTGAAAATGATTTCCGCTTTATATAATAGTGCATTTACCCTGGCAATGTATACGTATGGTTTTAACGTGATATTTTTTAAAGATGATGATCTGATTATAGCTTTTTCACATTGATCTCTACAGTGTATTTTATATTTTGGATATGTATTTAAGTACAAAAATGTAAAAGGATGAGGTCACATGCAAAACAAACACTTGGGTAGGTGCATAGAGATTTTTTTTTTTTAAGCGTCTGAAATACCTGACTGACGTAGATAACATTATGCTAGTAGGGTTCTGTCCTGCTATCAAGGCAAGCACGAGTGGGTTTACTTTTAAGACCCTGGGAATGTACTAAGCACCATACAAAACAAGTAAATAGTTCCTGTTCCAGTGAGTTTGCAGTCTAATTGCATCTTGCACCCACAATATCCCTTCATTGCGCAAGCATTTCCACTATTAATAGCTTTAGTGAAACCAGTCATAAGTGATCAGCTAATCCACCACCAAATAGGTTGTTTACTAGAGGTGAACTATAGCTGAAGATACAAAAATTATATTGGGAAGTTTGGAAATCTTATAAGGGGTTGCTTATTGGAGGTAGACTAAAGCAAGTGCATATTTTTTTGTGTACACATCTACCTATATCTCTTTATTTTATAAGTGTGTGAGAATTTCTGATAGTCAATAACCATATTTCAAAGTTCTTTTCTAACTACTTCTGTGATTGTTTACAGCAATTGCTATATCTTTTTGCAACATTATTAATCAAAGAAAAATTCTTCTTTCCAGCAGCCTGCACTGATAGAATACATCCTGTGTTTTATCAGACTTCCATAAACTGTCTCTAAAAGTTACTTAACATCTTTCATATTTGACTTTATCTTTTTAAAAATATAAACAGTGGTTTCAAAACACTTGTCACTACAGAAAATTGTATTTTACAGTATTCAATAGTTTAGGAATGCTACAAACACCAATAATACTTGTTTCTTGTGTGGGTGAAGTGAACATTCAAGATAAGAGCAGCATCAAAAATTACACCTTTGTTACTAAAGCTCTTTTTTTGGACAAATCAAGAGTACTGGTGTGTGTTCAGAATTGATGCAGAGAGTGGAAAAAACAAAACATGTTCCATGTTTTGGATAACTTCCTAGACAAAGACCTAGCTGACTTCTAAATTTCCTGATAATGTGATGTGGCTCCCATGATACTCAGACTTCTCTGCTCTCTGGCTGGTCAGAGATGCCTCTGGTGCGTCATCAGTTATAATTTTCCCTTCTCCATAAGGTTTTGTTTTGCCTTACAAATTTGTAGTGATGACACACAATGTTCAAATAAGTGAAAGATTTTCTTTGAAGATGTTTCTATGTTTTCAAAACAGCTTACTCAGACCCTTTTGCCAGCAGGGAGGGGATGTTGAGGCACACTTCTCTGATTCAGTTATAGCTCTCCTGATTAATTTTCAAGAGTTTTCTTTCTGATAATAAAAGTTATCAAAAGAGGGTATAGGCTGTAATAACTACTCTACATAAGTAAATTTCCAGGCAGAAGGTCCCAGTCTTTGAACTTGCTTGGTAAATGTTATAATCACTACAAGAAACACTTTACACTTTCAGGCAGTAGCATCCTACATCCTAAAAGCACAGTAAGCAAAGGCTGTAGGTTTTCCCCTATTCCCTTTTCAGGGAAACAGTCGTTTTGGCCAGGACTTCACACTAAAACTGCCTTTCTGGACATTGATATCTAATAAGGGAAAGAGGTGCTGGAGGAAAAAGGAAATAGTATCAATAAGAGGATGAAATTGGTGGCATACAGTAGTGGAGAGAGAAAATGGCACAGGGTCAGTAGTGATGTGGGGAAAACACATTGATGATGGTCTGAGATGGTCCCTTGGTGTGGTATAGATACAAGGTTATGCAGAGGGGGGAGCTGGAGCTGGAGCTGGTGGGATGGAGATAAGGTAGAGCATGTTGTAGAAGTAGATGGTAAGGGGCCCAAGATGGGGTGGGGTAGGGTGGTGGTGGAAGGGGATAAAGTGGTGTGGGTGGAGGTTTGAGTTAGGAAGTGAAATGAGGGGAAAAGATGATTGCAGGTAGGTGGATGGTAGCAGGCTTGTGGGGTGAGGTGGGGAATAGGGGATGAGGTAGGTAGAGAAGGGGGGTGGGGTGGAGGGCAGGGTGGTGGATGGGGAATGTGGGCTGAGGTGGGAGGCAGTGATGGGGGGGGGGCTGGGGGCGTGCGGTTCCCCTTACCGAAGAGGCTGTTGCTGAAGCCGTCCCAGAGGCAGCCGGGCGCGTCCCAGACCCAGCGGCTGCGGAGGCAGGACACGAAGGTGAGGGTCCCGCCGCAGAGTGAGCCGAGCAGGTCGCTGAGGCTGATGTTGAGCAGGAAAAGGTTGGTGGGGGTGCGCAGCCGCTGGAAGCGGTAGTACAGCACCAGCACCAGCAGGTTGTTGCACAAGCCCAGGATGCCGATGGTGGCGATGAGCAGCGCCAGGAGCTCGTAGGTGCTGGGGCTGAAGAGGAGCAGGTCCTCCTGCTGCCCCGGACCGGGCGCCAGGCTGCTGCTGGCGCTGCTGCTGCTGTTCCCGGAGTACATGGCTCCGGGGCTGGCCGCCGGCTCACAGGCGGAGGATGTCCACGCCCAGCGCGGCTCCGGGTCCAGCAGCAGCTGCTCCCTGCTGGCTCCTCATCCCACCGCCGGCTGCTGCCGGCACCAATGAGAGCGATAGGAGGAGCTGCCACCTCCCGCCGCCAGGTCGGTTCCTAGTGGCCCCCCAGCGGCGAGCCCCGTTAGCTGCGGGGTCAGACTGGGGCGTGCGGGCTGCGTGCCGGGTGTGTGCTCGGGCGGGGCCGGGGCAGCGGGGCTCCCTTAGCTGTAGGTACTCACAGGGGGAGGCCCCGCTGGGAGCGCTTGAAAACCCACCGGCGTGTTGCCGCCCAGACCCAGCTCCGCGTTAAAACGCGGCAAAATCCGGTCTCCTGAGAAGGGTTGTAAAGGTACTCAGCGCCGATGCTAATGCTTCTCGCTTGCCGGTCCTGCAAACATCTCCCACCTGCCCAGCTTCAGGATCCATTTCACTGGGACTGGCCAGCAGGGCCGGCTTAGGCCTATTCCACCAATTCCCCCGAATCAGCCCTGCACCTAAGAGGGCCCTGCGCCCAGTGAGAATCCCTTCCCTGGCTAGAGGCACCTTTTTAATTTTTACTCACCTGGCGGCACTTCAAGTCTTAGGCGGCACTTCAGCGGCAGGTCCTTCAGTGCTGCTGAAGACCTGGAGCCAGTGAAGGACCCACTGCCGAAGACTGGCAGCACCGTCCGGTGAATACAAGCCGGACGGGTTTTTTTACATTTTTTTTTTAAAGTCATCCCTGCAGGGCCCCTTCGAAACCGTTCAAATTGGGCCCCACACTTCCTAAAGCCAGCCCTGCTGGTCAGGGTGCACACAGCTGTTTTCTAGCTGGGTCCGTGTGTCCAGTTCTCTTTGTGCCTTCCGCCTGGAAGACATTAACTGCGTGGAGAGAAATTCCCTCTGTCTGCTGGGGGCAGAGATAAGCTTTATGCCAGTGGCCCTGCCCTTGCCTTTGAAAATCTCGGGAGCACCTCATTTCATTTAATTGTCGTTAGAAGGGCAGACACAAGGAAGCAATTGTTTAAGCAGTATAGATGTCAATTATGTCCTATCATAATGGAGGAAAGAAATGAGACAGAGAAAAGGAACCTCACAAATAATGTAGTGTGTAGGTATAATTCTGAGCTTTAGGAGGTAATGCAGGGTCTCATTGGTATACATCTGGTAACTCTGTTGGGCCCTGATCCTGTAAAGACTGAGGAAGGTGTTTAGGATTTTGCACTGTGAGTAGTTTGGTTGAAGTCAATAGGACTACTCAGTGCACAAAGCCAAAATGTGTAAGTCTTTGCCAGTTCTGGGCCTTGTGTAGTACCTCAGTATGTCTATTTGAGTCTTCTGTAGAACTCATACTCATCCATTTAGTCTTCATATTATAGATGTGGTATATCTGTCTAACTGGGTGCTTTGTAATGGCACTGTGTTATCTGAAAGCCGCTTCCTCTCCTCATTCCTGTTGATAGTATTTTATAAGAGATTTCTGCTTTTGTAGGATTTATTTTAAAAAAAAATAAAAGGTAGTAACTGAAATTTCCTTTGTGAATAATCAGCTTGAGGGAACATCTGTCTAAATAAATGAGATTGGGTAGGTGAATTTCATTTTCATTATATTATCCTGCCTTTCAGTTTTCCAGTGTCACAAGCAAGAGTCCAGTTTGGTCACCCCATATGTCACCCAGCTCCCTCCAAAATGTCAGATTTATTGTTTTGCATGTACAAACATTGGGGCTGATTTGTACTCCATCATGCAAAACTTCCATTGGGGGAAGGAATGTGGGATTAAGCATGTTTTCTCTGTTATACAGTTCACAATTTTTTTTCTGTCAATGTTAGAGCAGCAAACAGAGAAAATAGTAGGTGTGTGCTATATAGAGGTAAATTGGGCTGAGCCAGTCTGCCTTTCTCTAGGGTATGGTTTCAAACTCATTTCTTTAACAAGGTTCTGATTCATAACTCATTTGTGGAATAGCCCTGGCTGCATGTCCTGGGAAGCAAGCCACACCTGGATTATTTTTTCATTTAAATATATGCAGCCTTATTACTGAGAGGGATAGGCTGAGAACTTGGTTCTTCAATGGAGTGGCCATATTTATAAATAACATTATGTTTGTGGTGGTGGTTGCCTTAGAAATACATACAAAATAATAATGAGGATTCTTGGTTTGTCATGGCAAATTTTATGGAGCAGAGCAAACAATCATTTTAATAGTAGACAGTGCTAAGAATCACAGGTCACATTATTTTAATTAAAAAAGCCTACAATTTGCAAACAAAAAGTGTTCAAAGCCCATTAAATAACATTTGGCCATTAGCTGAAAACAATTTAAAATATCTATACCAGTCCCTGCTAGCTCTGCTTTCCTGATTCAGCCTTGGCAAAGGCAGCAACAGCAGCTGCCTTTTTAATATCAGCTATAAACACATGCCATGATTTTTTCCTAAAAGCAGGATTCATGATCTTTCTGCTCCTCCAGTAATGGACAACTAGCCCTAATTATGAATTGTTTTGTTCCCTTTAAACTCTGGACTTTGTGCAGGGTGTAACTTGTCAGCTTTGAAAATTCTGAGTTTAAGTTACCACAGAGCATGTGTAAAAATACGACAGTATGAACTCATGGGATCCATGGGTCTTGTGATGGCCATGTTGAAAATGCAGCCTTAATAATGATACAAATGTTGGTGTAGCTTTTATAGAACAGATGTAAGTCAGAGAGCAAAACAGTCTATGTAATGCTGGGCTCTGTCCAAGTGCTGGATTCTGGGATGCACTTAGGGGTTTCTTATCCCACTGAACAGGTTTTTATTATCAAACACCTGGGAATGAGCAACAGGAAGCTCCCTGGGGAGGCCTTCTGGATTTCCAGAAAATGAAAGAGAGCAAGAAAACTAAAAAGTGGAATTGGACAAAGATCACATCTCAACGCACATAATTTTGCAATTCTTGCAAAATGAAATAGATCCACAGATATGCAGCTGGTCTAATGTTTGACCTGATAATGCCTAAATTATTAATCTTGTCAAACAGGGAATATTTTGTAACTGTTCTATAATGCTCCTTCTGTAGGTCTCCATGTCATTTACAATGGAATGAAGTTATCGTCATTGTCTTCATTTTGCAGGTGGGGAAGACTGGGGCACAAGGAAGAGAAGTGACTTCCCCTGGTGTTACTGCGTCTCTGAGAACAGAACACATACTCCTAACTCTCAGTTCAATGCTGTATTTACTAGAGCATATAAAGCCTCACCAGAAAGCAGATCCAGTGCAATTACAATACGGATAATCTCATTAACTCTTTAGCCAATCCCATTCTCAAACTTTCAGGCTGTTGTAAAGCTACAGGAAATATATTTTAGAAGAGATACATCCATCTTCATTACACTGCTCTCTTTTCTATTAATTTATTTGTTTGCCAAACCCTGCTTGTCTTACTTGTGAGCAAGTAAATGGGAATACAGCAGAAAGACTTCACCCTGAATGTTATAGTTGCAGGAAGGGAGAAACCACAACCCATTATGTGGAGCTCCGGAAATGAATTGGTGTGTAGTGTTATTGCAATGATTATTAATTGAATTCCACTGAAAACAGCTAGGGATTACAACATGCTGAATGTGAACTCAGAGGACAAAGACGTACACAGTTGAGCTTTTAGTCAGATGGAAACAGTTGAAGATGAGATGCAAGCTCTCTGACCCTCAATTATAAACAGGGTCCCTGAAATTCACCAGTGTTTCATGGATCATTTCTGCAGGAGCATTTTTATAGATTTGTTGTCAGTTATGCATCACTCGTATGTGTTGGCAGAATCCACTGACTATAAATTTTCAGAAAACCCAACATCTTATGTGCATGTAAAGAAAGTTAGAGTTCCAGCCAACTAGCACATAAGCAACATTTAATTATTGTAATGTCAGCAGGTGATTTGAAATTTCATTAAACCCACTCCCCTTTTAATATTCCTGGTGGTTTGAAATATGTTTTGGAATCTCAAAGTGCAGCATGTTTGGTTCGGAAGCTGAGGTTGCAACAGTGAAGTCACTGTATGACCTTTGGCATGCTGGGAAATATCAGCCAAGACTCCTGACTCCCAGACCTCTACTTTAGAAACAAAGCAATAATGGTAATCCTCAAAACTGAATGGGATTCTGTGACTCTCAGTTGGAGGCTGGGAGTGGAAGAGAAGCATGTTTTAAAACAGACCTCCCCATTTGTTCATTCTCCTGCACTCTGCTTTCTGTCTTCCTCACCTTCTTCCCTTCCATTTCTCCTTTCCCTTCATTTTCTTCCCAACAGTATTCTAGTTTTGCAGACTCTCACATGTCCTATCTCCCCATTTCAGAAACACTGGATAAGCCAGTAGTGAGAAGAGACACAGTTAAGAGATTGCTGTCAGTGTTTCATGCATTCCATTTCAGGAATCAGACAAAGCTCGTTTCTGAAGCCTGCTCTGAATTCTGAAAATCCAGGGGACTCTGGTTATAACAAAGTAGTGGTAGAATTCTGTGCAGCCGGCCCACAGAACTCTTTAAAAATGATTACCCTGTCTTCAGCTTCTTAACTAAGATTGTTACAGCTGTCTCTTAGCATTTGTTTTCTTCCTTGTTCTTTTAGCCATTCTTTAGCCTGAAAGGCAGATGGAAGCCCAGTGATTATTCACCGTTTCTATATATAGCTACAACATATATCAATAGAGCAAGGGAGAAACTTAAGGACAAGGGAAACTTTTTGTCTATTCACTACCACTGAGAAGTAAAACAATGTCTTTAAGCAGCTATATACATGTTGCTAATGCATACCATTAATGTACATTTTTATAAGTAAAAGGTACAATTTCAGGGCTTGCTCCTGCATAACTGTAATCCCTAATCGTGTAAACAAGTCCCATTTTAAGGGTTTTCAGAATCAGGTCTTAATTTTTAAATAATAATCTGTGTAAAGTGGGCACATTTAAAGAGCGTTCAGAAGTCAAGATATGCAAAACTAGAAATCCAAAATACTCACGGTAGTGACAAGGCTGAGAAAAGAATTTGGAGCCAGCCCTATTCACTTAAATGACCACATCCTTGCACAGCTGAAAGGGGCTTCAGGACCCCTATGTTCAGGGTGCGTAGGTGAAGATAGCTCTTCCCCCGAATGTTGGTTTAGTAAAAAACAATCCAGTGAAGTATGGCATAGATGTTGTTGCTTTGGTATTCTAAATTTCAGTTTTGATAGAAATTATTTATTTTTAAAGGAATAAAGTTCCCTATCCATTTTTTCAATCCCACCACTACAGCTTCTTGCTAAAGTGACAACTTGGAAATCAAAATGATTAGAAATGGACTCATCTATCTTCATTGCCCAAACAGAGTGAAATGCACAGTAGAAGGTAACAGCATAAATAGTGCATAAGAAACAAGATTTTTTTAAATTGTCCTTTAATAATTTAAGACATCATTAGTGGCACAGGGAAGAAAATGCATTTAAAGAACAAGGAGCCCAATATTGCTGCCATAAACACACACATTGAAATCAATGGGCAGGAAAGTGAGCCCATGTGAATTTTAACTTGATAGTGTCCCATTAGGGTTAGTGTAAAACCCTTAAGTTTGCATTTCCTAACTCTGAGTGTTTTCAAATGGTGTAGAATTTCACAGTAATGATGGAGAATCCCACTGAGAGCAACTGATTTTTGCAAATAACCCAGGCCCTAATCCTGCAATTGCATTCTTTGGGGCAAACCTCTGTACATGTACCAAGAGCCATTGACTTCTGTCCTACCCCCAGAAGACACCAGATGTGACTAAATATTGAGAAGCTAAGAAGATGGTTGTCTGGAAGCTCAAAGGCAGAGGTTCCTAAAATGACATTAACTCTGCCATATTCCACATCTTGTGTATTTTATTTATTCGTTTCACAGTACAGAAAAGGGGGACAGATAAAAAATACTCTGCAATGTGGCCAAGTTAACATTACTGCCTTCTCAGTGTTACAGTGCTCAGACTATCAAGTTGTATGCAAACTTAGGCTATGGAACAACATATTCTTGTTTGTCTCCCCCTTTCCTTCCCTTCTATTGCTTGTTCCACTTAATCATTATGTCTTGCCTTGAATTGGACTATAAACTTCTCAGAACTTAGGCCCTGTATCTTCCTACGTATTCGTACGGCACCTAGCACAATGGGGTCCCATCTTGGGCTTTTGAGCACTACCAAAATGCTATATAGAGCTATATCTTGCACAATAAATCCCTTCTATTGCAGAAGGCAAGAGATAACAAAGCTTAACTCTTTTATAGAGAATTTGTCATCCAAGGCTGTTCAATTTCTTTACAAAGACGTGTAACATTTTGTGTATATTACAAATGGGGAAACAAAGGCTCAGCCCAAGGCCACAGATGAGTCAGTGGCAGGACTGGAAACATAACTCAGGACTCATGAAGCAATATACAGGGTGCACAATCCTAAAAGCTACTGTAATTCAGGTTCAACAGACAAGAATTCCAATGAGAAAGGGAGAGCCCAGTTGTTCTCTGGTGTGGTTCCTGCCCAGAGAACTGTGTGCAATAGAATCGGGGGTACACTAACCCGGAGTTGTGCCACAGCATCACAGCTGGAGAACCATTGATGGGAATAGCGGGTAGGTTTCCTGGATCACTTCTTACCTCTTGCAGGTGCTGATGTTATCTGTTCTGCCCAGTGCCAAACACTCTCCTTTCTTACATTTAACCCCCACTTCTATTTTCCATTGGCAAAGCCATCTCTAGCAATGATATTGCTCAAGTAGAGATAGCACAAGTTAATGTCAGTTAGCTTCTGAAGTCCTTTGAGGGTTCAGGTGGGTGCTAAACTACCAACACTATTCAATACAACCGTCCATCTTAAATATGTGATGCAGTCAACAAGTTCTATTGATGACAAAGCCAAAAGGGACAGACTTGTGTAGAACATTCAGAGGAAGTGTACAGGGGGGGGTTACAATAGTCAAATGATTTTTTTAAAAGTGATAGGTGACCCTCCGCATATTTTGAGACATGTAAACTATGAAGTTGTTAACATCTACCGTTAGTAAAATCACTAGCATTTGTAGCCCATCAGTTTGACTGAGATTACTATGTGGTTTTAAAGTTATGGCAAGAATGGTGTGATAAACTCAGGACAGACAGCTGCAAGGGAGGAGTAGGAATCAGTCCCAGAGGGTTAAAAGGCCCTCCTCCTTATCAACTGGGAGGCAACTACAGGTCAATCAGGTTCAACTGAGAAAGGGTTAGCAAGGTAGCAATTAGAATCAGCTGAGGGGGAGCTACCTGAGGTTAATTAGTATCAGCTGATTCCAATTTAGGGCTGCCTGAGACCTTTTTAAACCCTTCCCTAGGAGGAAGGAGGCAGAGCAGAGAGAGAAGGAGCCCTGCTGCCAGGAGTGTAGGAGCAGCAAGACAGTGAGCCTCTCCAGGAGAAGAGGCAGTACTCTCTCCCTCAAGGGAGTAAAAAATACTCTAAATAGGACTAGTGGAGATACGGGGAGCAGACTCCCCCTTTGTCCCATGGGGGGACTGCATTACCCAAGCCTGTCTCACCAGGGCTAAAAGCAGCAGAGGCTGGGGAGACTGAGATGGTGCCTTGCCACAATGGGCATTCATATATGGTTTGATTCTGCAAAGTAATAAGTGCCTTTCAGCTTGCAGAATATTCAGGTTGCTCAGCACCTCACAGAATCAAACCTATGACTACTAAGATCGAGAGGAACGCAATTTGATCATGGCAAGCCTGGATGCAATGTGACAGTTTACAACGTCAGGGACAAGTTCTGCTCTCCCATGTAGTTCTGCTGATTTCAGTGAAACTGCTCATGTGAGTAAAATGAGTAGGACTGGGTCCCCAACATATTCTTTCCAATTTACCAGTTGGCTCATGCATAAGGGTGTTACCTCCATGAAATTGTGTAGTCACTTGCTTGACATTAAATTGTTTCCTTTATTGTAAGATTCAAAACTGCCACCTGGCTGATTTTTGCAAAGTGTTTTTTTTCCAAGTTAATTTAATGTTCCAGATTTATTACATTGGGGACTGAAATCTGTTATATCCTGCAGCCATAGAACAGGTAGCAACAGAATGAACTTTGCTGCACTGTTAATCATCGTACCTCAACCCTGACCTGGAAAGACCACTTTGATAGGGCAGTGTCCATGCACATCAATCCCAGTAAAATAAGCCAGTTAGCCTAAATAAATAATGGAAAAGATGATACAGGATTAAACGGATAAAGAAGAGGAATATAGCTAATACCTGTCAGCATGGTTTTATAAAAAATAGGTTTTATCAAACAAACCTGATTTCATTCTTTGAGATTGCAAGTTTGGTTGATAAAAAGTAATTATGTCAATGACTTAGACTTTTGAAAGCTGTTTGATTTAATATTACATAACATTCTGACTAAAAATTAACACTATACAATATTGGTAGAACACATGTTAAATGGATTAGAAACGGACTACTGACAGATCTGAAAGTAGTTGTCATTGGGGAAAAGAAATATCACTAAATGGGGGTGTTTCTGGTGGGGTTCCAATAGGAACTGGTACTACACCCAATGCAATTCAGCATTTTCAACAATGATCTGGAATTAAACATAAAATCACTGGTACTAAAATTTGAAGATGACACGAAGACCGGCATAATGGTAACTAATGATGAGGCCAAGGGCAATCATACATAGTGTCCTGGATTGCTCTGCAAACACGCATTCAAACAAAATGCATTTTAACACAGCCAAACACAACGTTATTAATCTAAGAACAAGGAGTGTAGGGCATACCTACAGAATGGGGGCATGTATCCTGGAAAGCACTGACTCTGAAAAGGATCTGGGGCATCATAGTGGCCAAGCAACTCAGCATAAGCTCCCAGTGTGATATTGGGGGGGAGGCGGGAAGGGTTAATGTGATCCTTGGATGTGCCAACAGGGAAGTAGTGAATGGGAGTAGGGAGATGATTTTTACTTCTGTCTGTGGCATTGGTGAGACTGATAATAGAATACTGCATACAAGTCTGGGGTCCACATTTTAAAAAACATGGAAAATTTGGAGAGGGTGAAGAAAAAGCCACAAGTTATTCAAGGACTAGAGAAAATGCCTTACAGTAAGAGCCTTACCTCAATCTGTTTAGATTCAATCTAAAAAAGATTGAGGGGTGACTTGGTTAGTATCTATGCACCTTCATGGGAAGACAATACTGGATACTAAAGGGTTCTTTAAAATAGAGGCAAAAAGTTTAACCCCAACCAGTGGAAGCTGAATCCAGACAACTTCAAATTAGAAAAAAAAAGGCACATTTTTAGCACTGAAGGTCACTAATCGTTGGAACTAACTGCCAAAGGAAGTGGTGGATTCTTCATTTCTGTGCCTTCAGATCCAGTATGGATGATCTGCTTAAGCCAAACACAAGTTATTGCGTTCAGTACATAGGCACCAACTCTGTGGGTGCTCTGGGGCTGGAGCACCCATGGAAAAAAATAGTAAGTGCTCAGCACCCACTGGCAGCCAGGGTCCCTGCCCCACGGTGATTAGCTGTTCAGGGTCATGCGGGAGGAGGGGGAGGAGCGGGGGCAGGAAGAGGTGGGGGAGGGGTCAGAATGGGGAGGGAAAAGGCAAGACAAAGCAGGGCGAGGAAGAGGTGGACTGGAGGTAGGGGGTTTGGGGAAGGAGTGGAGTGAGTCTGGGGCGGAGGGGGATCAAGGACACCCCACCCCCCAGGAACTCTCAAAGTCAGCACCTCTGATTCAGTACAAGTTAATTGGGTGAAATTTAATGGCTTGTGATACAGGAGGACATACTAGATCATCTAATGAACCCTCTTGGCCTAAAATCTATGAATTCATGATGCCTTTGCTATGATGGCTAACAAAGGAGTTAATTAGGGCCCAAAGTGATGGTGGCTGATTTGTTTTTGGTCGGGCTCTTCTAACTGGGTTTTCTCATACACAGCTTTATCATCAGATAAGACCATTACATCTGCACTGATAGTGAAATTAAAGGAATAGATCATTACGTGAATTACTAGGAAATAAATCAATGGTCACCTGAGCTGCCAGTGAGGATGTCTGTTCTAGAAGAATCCATTGCTTTGGGATGAAAGGTGATATAATTCCCCAATCAACAGTGTTGCTAATTTATTCCCCTGCAATATTTTGGAATTTGTTGGTCTTGGGAATGTTGATATAGGATGGGACAAATATCTGCTCTCAGAGCCGATGTGGTACTTTGTCAGTGGAGCTTTCTGTTGATAAGTTAACATGTGCCTCAAAGACCAACTCTGTGTAGCTTTAAAAGTGCACAGTATTGTATTGCTTAATCTGCAGATACATTTTATTTGTAAACCAAAATAGAAAAAAATTACACTTAAGATATTATGGTAGTTTTGTTAATACTTTTGTGCATAGTTGTGTGTGTGTTACCCACATAAGGCAAGGTATGTTCTGTCCTCGGCATTTGCAAAGAGTCCGTTTCAATGACGTTACACCTCTTTTTTATTATGTCTTGCTGTTCCTTAAATCTCACTTGAATGGATTAAAGGTATCTGAAAAGCCCATTTAATGTTTGTAGAACACTTGGAAAATGAAAAGCGCTGTAAATGCTAAATAGGATTAATTCAGCAGAACCTCTGTACTATTGCACTAATGAATGATGAATCAATGCATTCCATAACGGACAAGTAAGTCAATGAACAAATAATTTTTTAAACAAAGCTAATGCCTCACAGTGTACTTTGCTATAATTGAGCTATAGTTCCATTTTATGTATGATCTGTACTATTATATATTATGTGTACGATGAGTATAATAGTCAAGTAAATTTAAAGCAGCATTTTGTAAAAATAAATCTTAGTAACGCAAGACTTGTCAAAGATTTAGCAGCAGTGTGCTGTACAGAAGTGGACAGAGACTGCTGCCTTGGTACACATTATAAAGTGCAAAGACCACTGAGTGAGGATGAATGAGGTTTTACTGGAACTGTTTCATAGGTGGGATGTTGTTCTGTTTTACAGATAAGTTTAGCAACTTGATATATTCATACAAGAAGTAAGTGGCAGAGTCAGGAATGGGCCCCATTCCCCTGACTAACCACTGGACTGTGCTGTGTCCCTTAGCACCGTTGAGAAAATGGTAAGACTTTGCAATGTATAAATATGGTCAAACACTAAGTCCTTTGACTATTTCATATTAACATTGTAGTGGGGGGAAAACAACACTTAATTTACTCTACCCCAGAGGGATATAGAAAGGAAGATCTTTTTTTTTTTGTGAAGTCTAGAAGGGGCTCAGAATCTACCATGGTGGTGGGTACAGTGTAAGACCCTGGATAGAATGCAATACAATCTAAGGCACCAAACCTGCCATGAAGTGGGGAGCCTCACTGAAGTCAGTGGGGCTCCATGTGGGAGCAAAGTGGTGACCATATGCAACAGGTTGCAGGAAAGACTTATGGGCCCAGTCATACTCCACTGAAGAAAATAACAAAAGTCCCATTGTCTTCAGCAGGAGTAGTACAGGATCCCGAAGGGACAAACCAGTACAATAATATAATAATACCTAGCTGTCATGTAGCACTTTGGTTTGAGATCTGCTGATGAAAATCAATTAACAAACAGAATGGCTTATGGGTGTTACCCCTTGAATATGTCCTGGAACAATAGGTGCATGTGATGGAGGTGTATAAACCCCACAATGTCAGTGATAGGGTTAAGTGGAGCTGGATAGCCCAATTAGCCCATTCTGAGACCTGGAAGGGAAAGAGGTAATTAAGGATTAGACCCAGGTGGGGAGAATCAGACTGGGTGGTGTCTATAGAGGAAGCATGAATATAAAGGGGAGGACTGAGAGTGGAGAACTACAGTAAGATACATACCTTGGGGCTGGCCCTGAGAGTGAAAAGGTTACATGAAAATGACAGCGAGGCCGGAAACGGTCAAAAAGAGGCTTCTCAGCAATAGACTGTCGAGAAGCCGCACAAGGAGTCAGCCTTCCCGAGAGAGGCTTGGAAAGCATAATGCTGGGAAAGGGGCCTGTAGACAGACGTAGGAAGGAGCATGTCTTAGTTGGTTAAACACAGATTCCCAGGACTGGAACCCAGAGGAGAGAGTGGCCTGGGTTCCCCTACCATCTCCAAAAAAGGGGGATAGGAACCCTGAGAAGAGGAAGCAAAGACTGTAGAGCCCAGGCTGGGGCTGTGACTGATGACCTGATACGGGACCATGGGACTCTTTACTACCTTGCAAGGAGTAAGATTATGAACAACCTGGCTGGAGTTGTGAAAAGAGACCAACTGTCATACTGCCAAATTGATGTCTGGGGTGGAGGGGAACTGAAGTGGAGTCACTGTAATGTCCTGCCCCGCCATGAGGGGATGCACTGGCCAATAAGTTCACTCCATGACAGTGCTGAATTAAAAATACTTTGCAGAACATGGTGGCGTGGCACACATTTGTTGGGAGTCTATTCCCAGCATAAAGGGGTGACGCTCCTGTGGTGGGCATTAGGCAAAAGGTGTGCAGCTCAGCTCCAGGCCCATTTAGTTGGCAGTTGCAGCAGAGGCCAAGAACAAGTGGGCTAATTAAAAAGAGTGTCAGCTGCGGTGTTTGAGCTCGCTGCTAATTGCACTTAGGCCTCCAAACTGCTGTCCAGTCCTGACAATGTTGGATCACTACTGACCAGATCTGGACCAGTGACCTAGAATCAAATGTATAATTGAGAAGCAGGTTCCAGGTACAGCTGGGTTTACAGATGAGGAAAGATAATAAATACTATGACTATTGAACCTCAGAAGAAGAAGATTTACAGGGGAAGGAAATAATTAAGCGCATGAAGGCTGCGGTGGCTATCACTCAGTACCATCATTTTAGTATATCCCATAGAACCAGGACCAGGGGTTCTCCTCAAGTCTACAGGAATATTTATGACAAATAAAAGGAATACTGCATCTGAACTTAGTCATGGGCAATCAAAGTTTAGTACAGCAGAGAAATTTTAAAAAGTATCTGAATAATGTGACAACAAATATCATCTGTAGCTAGGGGGAAGCTGATTGCTATGGGTCTGGAGGGTATCTTCCCCTCACCTCCTTTCCTTCCCTGACCAATGATAGCACTGCACAAATAATTAGGTGGATTATGGTGATAGTTGTTTTTTTTTCCACATTCTGCTACATCATCTGATACATATCTGAAAAACCAGTGGTAGAGACAGGAGAGAGAGCATGATTTCCCATTGGTCTCCTTTGAGACAGAAAATTTTGTTTTCCTATGTATGTTTGTAGCAGGGTGGTTTGCCCTGGTGCTGGAGAGCCTAAGGCCAAGCTAACCCTGATTACAGAGCCCCACCTCAGGGGAATCCTATAAAGAGCAGAAGGTGGCTGTGATAAGGGAGGGAATTAGAGGGAGAGAGGCTTCCGCAAAGAAGACCATGAGAATTGCTTCAGCTGGAAAGGGCTGGGAGTAGCTTGCTAAGGCAGAAAGGACTGTGACTAGACCAGGGGATTGTGTGCTGTACCCAGCTGGAGGAAAGACTTTTGTGTTGAGTTTTGAACTTTAATAAATCAACCCCTAAGGAGGGCTTTTGTTAATGTAGTGGACAAGCCCTGTGTGGAGTTTAGCTGGAGATCCAAGAAGGGAAACTGAAGTGAGCTGCAAGCAGGGCTGCCATGAGGCTGCCAGCAGGCACCATGAGGTGGCCACTCATCTACAGTGGTATATAACAAAATAAGTGAAAAGGCATTTCAAAGAAAAATGCCCCAGTCCATTTGAAAAAAAGCCCCTCTCTCCTATGAGCCTTCTCTACTGTGGGGACTGCTGGATGGAAGAGAGCACTAATAGGGAGCTGCTGTGCATCCTTTTCTCCACCCCACTAGTGAACTGTCCTTGAATAAAACAAGGAAAGTTTTGCCTCTTCTCTAAAAAATTACATGACATTTTTGTTTTAAAAACATCCTTCCTCCTGTATTAAAAGCCACCTGCAAGTCACCCTTCCCCTCCTTTTCCCAAGTGGAGAAAGGGTCTTCCTTAGCTCAGTCACTCTGTGCTCCGCACATGAGCTTGTGCAGCTGAAGTGTGAAATTAATACCCACCAGAAGGAAGAAGGAAGGGAAGCTCTGCTCACGAGGGGTGGAAGGAAACCCTAGAACCCCAAGAGGGAAAGAGGATGTGACCAGGTAGCGAGAAGGGCAGAGAGTCCCTAGGTGCACAGGAGATGACCTCTGTCTGACATTGAGTGACTAGCAAAGTCTGTCTTCATCAGCTCCTTGTGTATATATATGTTTTCTGCAAAGGAGGGAAGTGGGAGAGAAACTGCCATTCCCCAACTGGTCATTGATGCTGGCTCATGACTTAGGCTGGCTCAGTGATCAGTAGAGACTCTGTGATGTAATGAAGGGTTATGACATCAGGAGTTTGCTGATAGACTTGCCAGCAGGGACTGCTTGTTAAGCCAGTCATCACTCACTCATTTAAGTGACACCTGGAATTAGGGTCATGCAGCTGCACCTCAGACACCCTTGCATGACAGTTTAAGATTTCAGGACCCAAACAAGGATTGTGGGGGGGTGCCGTGAGGAGGAGGATTCTCCAAGCTGTCCTTCCATGCCATCAGTTGAAGATGTCTGACAGGCGAGATTCAGAAAAAGAAAAACTCAGTACTCTTTCTGATGTGGCAAAATTCAACTATGCCTTGAAGCAGTTTCAGACACTGATTGGAAAAACAGTTGCCCAGAAGAGGGAGGAAAGATTAGGGATGTACATTAAAGATGAGGGTAAGAGGCATTATCTTTCTGATTGAAAGACGTGTAATTTTGGGGTGAAGTCTGGGTAGCTAGGTGGGATGGCCCAGGATTCTACAGAAGACCCAAACTGGCATACAGGCTAGGGCTCGCCTTCCCCACTTTTAAGGGAAATATGCAGATTGCTCTAAGAAAATATTTCCCTGGTAAGTTAAAACCTACAGCAGTCTCATTATGGCCAGATTATGTTACTGAGCCATTTACCCACAAAAACGTATTCTTCCTGGCAGCATCCTCTCATAGTGATTCCCTGTAATAATACTTGATTAATCCTTACATAGTGCTTTGTGTGTTTGAATGAATCAAACACATGAACCAATTAATTGTCCAAGTCAATCCATTTATATTATCATAAGTAACTCAACCTCATGTAGGTTGTTACCAATGCAGGCCAGCAGCTTTAGGTGCACAAAAATTCAGCTTTATCACAGAACTCTTTTTGACCTCAGAATACTCCTGGGTGGTAGGTTAGCAGAATGCTCTCTTAACACCCCTCAGAGTAAGCCAGAATTGGGGATGGAAGATTTCCATGCCATTTTCCTTCTTACCCTGCAGGTTTTCTAGGCTGCACTGTTTGTTTGTAAAGTACTTTTAAACCCATGAGATTTTTGGAAATTAAGAAGGTAGAATCTTTTTTGGCAGGGATGCTAGAATGAATTCAACAAGAAGACTGAGAACTTGAACATTAATGATGCTGAAGGTGAAATCAAGCCAGGAAACAAATGTAGTATCGTAGAAATGTAGGGCTGGAATGGCCCTCAAGAGGTCATCCAGTCCAGCATCCTGGTATTGAGGCAGGTCCAAGTAAACCTAGACAATCCCTGACAGGTGTTTATCTAGCCTGTCCTTAAAATCTCCAGTGATGGATATGCCACAACCTTTCTTGGAAGCTTATTCCAGAGCTTAACTACTCTATAGTTAGAAAGTTTTTCATAATATGTAACCTAAATCTTTTTTGCTGCAGATTACACCCATTGCTTCTTGTCCTACTTTCAGTGGACAAGGAGAACAATTCATCACCATCCTCTTTAGAACAGCCCCTAATATATTTAAAGAGTGTTATCATGTTCCCCCCACCCTCCTCGCCAGTCTTCTTTCCTCAAGATTGAACAAGCCCATTTGTTTTTAAACCTTTCCTCAGATGTCTGGTTTTCTAAACCTTTTATCATTTTTGTTGCTCTCTTCTAATGCTCTCCAATTTGTCCATATCTTTCCTAATGTGTCGCACCCAAAACTGGACACAGTACTCCAGCTTAAGCCTCACCTGTGCTAAGTAAAGCTAGGAAATTGTCTCCTGCATCTTATCCAAAACATTCTTGTTAAAACACCTCAGAATGATATTAGCCTTTTCACAACTGCATTACATTGTTGGCTTATCTTCAATTTGTGATCCACTATAACCCCCAGATCCTTTTCAGCAGTACTACTGTCTAGCCAGTTATTCTCCAATTTGTAGTTGTTCATTTCATTTTTCCTTTCTAAATTTAGCATTTTATGTTTGTCTTTATTGAATTCCATCTTGTTGAATTCAGACCAATTTGTCAAGGTAATTTTGAATTCTAATCCTGTCTCCAAAGTGCTTATAATGCCTCCCAGTTTGGTGTCATCTGCAAATTTTATAAGCATACTCTCTACTCCATTATTCCAAATCATTAATGAAAATATTGGCTAGAACTGGACCCAGGACTGACTCCTGCAGGACCCCGCTAGGTACATCCTCCCAGTTTGACAGTGAACCTTTGAGTATGATCTTCCAAGGAGTTGTGCATGCATCTTATAGTATTTTCTGCTAGACCACATTTCCCTAGTTTGCTAATGAGAAAGTCATGTGGGACTGTGTTAAAATCTTCCTAAAATCAAGATCTCATCTACTGCTTTCCTCACCCCTCCAGCAATCCACTGGGCCAGTAACCTGTCAAAGAAGGAAATATGAGAAGAAATATTTGCTAGTGTTCAACTCTGATGGATTTTTTTGTTTTGTTTTGTTATTCTTGTTCCAATACAGATGAAATAGATTATGATAAATTTTATGAGACAGTACAAACCCTCTTTGGTCCAGAAGTGAAGGATCAAGATGTTAAGACCTTTTTCAGGAAGATTAGCAACAACCCTGATGGAAGGATAGAATGGTGTGAGGTAAAGTTTACATATAATCTGAAATAGTAGAATGTCAGGTTAATTTATGCAAGTATGTGATCATTGACACCATGGAACAAGAATGGATTCATGGAGAATGCACATAAAGTGACATTTCCATGTCATTTATTATTGGTTCTATAAATCTTTCATCTGCTACATCCTTTAAAAAAAGGGATCTGGCTTTGAGGCTAGATGGAAAATTAGCTAAAACTATTGTTCTGGTTGATTAGAGAATAAGTGAGAGGTAAAATGTGAAGGACTGGCTTAGGCCATCTTGTTTGTAATAATATGAGCCTTTATCCAAGATGTTAACAAAACCCAATAATAAATACAATTTTGACAAGCTGAGAAAGAAAGAGGAAACATTTATTTTTAGTTTGGTGGTGAACAGTTAAAATACATGTACAGCCAAAAATCTTAGGGACAAATTTTGGGTTTGGATGCACACATGTCTCCAGTGAGAGCATGCACATTGCAGGAGAGGGGAGATAAATTTGTGCCTTGGACTTTTTCCTCTGTACAATCTGCTCTCACCTGGGGAGTTATTAAACATCTCAGGGTCAAATCTTCCAAAATGCTGAGAACCTGCTGCAAGATAATGACCTGCTAGCGGGAGGGGTCAGTGAGAGGCATCAGTGCCCTGCAAGATGTGATCTTTTCGGTGCTGTGTGCAGGGCTGCCCAGAGGGGGGAGCAAGAGGGGCAATTTGCCCCAGGCCACGCAGGGCCCCCCCGAGAGTTTTTCGGGGCCCCTGGATCGGGGTCCTTCACTCGCTCCGGGGGCCCTAGAAAACTCTCGCGGAGCTTCTTCTGCTCCTGGTCTTCACCGGTGGGGGGGTCCTTCCGCTCCAGGGTGGAAGGACCTCCCACCACCAAATTACCGCCGAAGCAGGATCTGCTGCCAAAGTGCAGCCGGGTCTTTGGCGGTAATTCAGCGGCGAGAGGGCCCTTCCATTCCAGGACCCGTCACCGAAGTGCCCCGAAGACCCGCGGTGGGCCCCCACCGCCGAATTACCGCCCAAGACTCGGCTGCGGGTCCCGCTTCAGCGGTAATTTGCTGGCAGGGGGCTGCTGCCACGGGTCTTCAGGGCACTTTGGCGGTGGGGCCTGGAATGAAAGGACTTTCGCCGCCAAATTACGGCCGAAGCGGGGGCCCCCCGCTGCCGAAGACCCCAGGCCCCCGGAATCCTCTGGGCAGCCCTGGCTGTGTGTTAGGGTACAATAATCATTGTTCAGGGTAGAATTTAACCAACAAATACCATGCTTCTAGGTGCAAAAATTAGCATATAAGGCCTGGCTCTGCCCTCAGGAAACTCTTGCATTTAGGCACCTGAATGAGCATGTAGGTGCTCAGATACCTCCTGTAAAGGACTGGCTGCCTTGCGGGTGTGTTGTGAGGATTCATTCACTCTTATAACAGGGATGAATTTGGCTCTATAATTTGGAAATGGAAAGTGTTATAGAAGTGGTGGCATTTTAACTGAAAGGTGCTTAATCATTGAATTGTTGTGGTTATGACTGAGCCTATACCAAAGAAGTATATGATTCTAAATAAAAATAGTCATGGAAAATAGCTTTACAAGCAGCCATTCTGTGTAGGATGTCTAGCTGTATGCAATGATTAACCTTTCAGTTAAAATGCCAACTGTACCCACGACATCCTATTACCATAAGATTTTTATCTTCCACTTGGACAGCTACCAGAGCTGGGCACTGGGGACCTGATAACACCTACAGTGCAGTGCGGTGCCTTTCCTAGGATTGCACTGTCAGCATTGGCTATATGGGTGCAGACTTATTTGACCGCCCTTGTGGCCCAGAGGAACAGTGTTACTAACTAAACCATGTTATAAATTCAATAGGCAAACTTCCTCGTTAGTCTGGAGCATCAAATGATGTTTAGTGATCTCTGAGCTACCCAGCTCTTAGCCTTTGATAATCTGTGCAGAACATCTTCATATAATTTTCTAGAACCACTGCAGTGGCAATGCATTTGGTCCTGGCAGTCTGGTAAAAGAGCTTCCATCCTAGAGTGATTCTATCAAGTCCCCGACTTAAATATTTTTGCTTGTGATTTTGTTCTTTATGATATCACTCTACTAAGAAATTATTCTCAGATCAACTGTGTGTGTCAAGACAAAAAAAATGCTTCACATTATCTGTGGGGCTTGGATGAAAGCTGTGATATGGTTGGCTGAAGTAGTTAACTTCCAGTCAATGTACATGAACCTATAGGGCCTTTTTGTCAGCTAGGTCTTTAAATCATGACCAACCTTTTTGTTACGGCATTCACCTAGGGAAAGCTCAATGTAAAACTCTTCTCCCTTCATGTCCTCGCCTTACATTTCTTCCCTGTTCCTTCTTGCCTCCTCTCTTAAGATGAGACTTGAAAGGAGAAGCTGTTGGTAACCACCTCTCTCAGCTTTCCTTTGAAACTCTGCTAGCAACAGAACAGAAGAAAATGGGCATTTTCAGTGTTACAAGGACATGGTGCACAAGAGACGGGTTCTTGAAATAGCCAGTGATGCTAAGAAATATACCAGCTACACTATAGGAGTAGACAAATTTTAGTCCCTTCAAGTACCTCTGCATCACTTCTTCAATCTTGTAGGACCCCTTTGCATGGAGGGGGGGATGCAGACAGAGTGACTAAACAGAGGGGCTTCTGCACCTCCTGTATACTGCTAAGGCAGGCTCCACACCTATCCTAAATAGAGCAGCATGGAAAGGACCAGATGGCAGCAGACTGGGAAGGATGTACTAAATCCGTGGTTTAAAAGACAGTGAGCCTTGCACAGAGAATAGCAGTGGCTATTCAGACCCAGCAGCTGATATAGTGGCTGTGTAACAGGGATTGTATTGGGGAGGAGGGTGAATTCCAGCTTCCCCAATCCTCCCAAACCTTAGCTTGATCACCACTTAAAATATTTTCCTGGGAGCGGTGAATTTTGCCCTAAGAGTTTAATTCATCCAATAATTGGATTAAGGCTGTTGTAAAAGAGTACAGGGAAAATGAAAATGACAAAATGACAGCCAGCATTACCCATGTACATTAGGGGAAAGATTTAAAATTACTCAGAGCATCTTCATTACTTCGCTTTACAACAGCATTGAGAAAAAATGGTTTGATGTACAATTTTTTGGCACATTGTGCACAAGAGGGGAAATCACTCACCACTGTTATTAAATGTACTCACTACCGTTATTAAAAGGTGGGCGCAGGGGGACTAAAAGAAACAAAAGGACATAGGGATGTTACAGAAGGCTGCTCTTCATCAACCAAATCATGCTTCAGGTGGTAAAAAAGACCAGACCTGATGGATGAGGTTGTGCATTTATATGGAAGTGTGTCATTATTATTTATGAACGGTACAATGGAATAAATCCTCCCCAGCCCCCAAAAAGGAATATACCATCCAGCTAGTATTTTATGTAGATCTGGCTGAAATTTGTCAAAATATTTTTTTTAAAAAACATGGTTTTTCAACCAAAATGAATGTGGTCAAAATTTTCTGGGTTTTGTTGTTTGTTTTGTTTTTGAAAACCAAAATTTGTTTTGGTTGTGATTGGGGGGAAAAAATGGAAAAAAAATAGAGAAATATTTGGGAAAAAGAGAAACATTTTCACGTTTTTCTGCAAAAAATAATAATCATTTTTCAACGAGCTCTAGTTGTAAGTGCTTGGGAAAGAAACCAGATTGAAGCTGGCTGGAGGACTCTCTTCTCACCACTAAGTATCAAAAGAGTGGAAAGGACTGGTTAGCATCTGTAAATGACCAATAACAAGCGGCAGAAACCTGGTGGCATGACATAGGTTCATAGAGTTTAAGGCCAGAAGGGACCATTATCTCATTTAGTTTGACCTCCTGTATAACTCAGGCTGTTAAATTTCCCCTAACTACCTCTGTATTGAGCTCAGTAATTTGTGGTGTTGCCTTCCACAGTTTTGTCTTTGCTGTACACCATAGCCCTTGGAACTTCCTGCTCCAGAAAGCACAGGCTCTGTACCACTCCAGCTGGAGGAGAATTGCTGTAGTCTTTTGGCAGCAGCAGGTCTCTAACACAGTTGATCAGTTCTGATTCCATCCCAGTAAAGGGCAGTGGTATACATAATACCTGCCAGTTTATTACAGCATATTGAGGTTACCAAAGCAACATGAGAATGTGACAGACTTGGGAAAATACATCAAAACTGCTTTCAGCTGCAACCTGGGATAGAGGGTAGGGTACATTTTGTTTTGATTGCCTGTCATTTGTGCAGTTTACAACTGTTTACCTGATCAGAGAAACTCTTAAAGGACACCTGGCCCTCTGGCTGCTTTAGAAGCAGGAGTACAAAAACCCTTGCTGGATGAGGATTTTAAATATCTAGGCTACCCAATTAGTGTGCCACCAGCACAAATGCTGTCTGAAGGTCCCAGGTCCCAGACCTATAAGCATTCTTCAGGAACATTATAGTAAATGCCAGCATTTGAATTCATTGTGTTAGAGCAGAAATTGATTAAAAACTATCAATTGGGGAGCACTTGAGCTGGTGAATTTTATATTTGTACGTAGGATGCTTAAGATGCCTATTAATATGGAAGAAAGTAGTGTATTGTAAAATTGAATTAACAGCTTTCTTCATAGATAGCTCTTGAAAATGGACACTGTGGGAGGGAAATTTGAGATTTTAAAACATCTCCACTCTACAAATAAAAGTTTATTTTTCCTTGCAAGAAATTATGTAATGACTAATAATACAGAATAGTTAGAAAGTCACCCCAGCAATAATTCTGAAAATGGCACTGCTTAATTATGTGATGTCAAGAAATAGAAGGAATTAAAGAAATGAATGTTCTATTGAAGCTAGTTCATCTAGGTTTAGCCATAACCAGCATTCTTTGAAATATGACACTGCAAAGAAAAGTTGCAGAGGTTTCTTTTAGTGTGAAATCTGCTGATAATGTGAATTAGAAGCAATCTGTACACCTTGGATGACTTTATAAATGACAGCACGTACCAGGACATTAATCTAGGAGATGTATCACGTGGAGACTGGGTAATAAATGGAAACGGAAGCAAGAGCTGGAAACTGAACTATGAAAACCTGCAATGTCCTGCAATTGTCCAGATGTTACCTATACTAGAACAGGGCAACGATTGTTTTCAAGGAGGGGAGAAACAATAACACAAAATGTGGACAAGTCAGATGTGCTAAATGACTTTGTTTCAACTTTCATCAAAAAGATTAGTAGCAATTGGATGTCTAACATAGTTAGTGCCAGTGAAAATGAGGTAGGATCAGAGGCTAAAATAGGGAAAGAACAAGTTAAAAATTACTTAGACAAGTCAGATGTCTTCAAGTCACCAGGGCCTGATGAAATACACCCTAGAATACTCAAGGAGCTGACCAAGGAGATATGTGAGCCCATTAGTGATTATCTTTGAGAAGTCATGGAAGACAGGAGAGATTCCAGAGGACTGGAAAAGGGCAAATATAGTGCCCATGTGTAAAAAGGGAAATAAGGACTGCATGGGGAACTATAGACCAATCAGCTTAATTTCAGTACCCAGAAAGATAATGGAGCATATAATTAAGCGATCAATTTGCAAACACCTAGAAGATAATAAGGTGATAAGTAACAGTCAGTATGGATGTGTTGGATTTCAACAAATTGAGTCAAAGCAACCTAATAGCTTTCTATTACAGGGTAACAAGCCTTGTGCATGGGGGGACGCAGTAGACGTGATATATCTTGACTTTAGTATGTCTTTTGATACTGTCTTGCATGCCCCTCTCAGAAACAAACTAGGGAAGTACAACCTAGATGGAACTACTATCAAGTGGGTGCATACCAGGTTGGAAAACCATTCCCAGAGAGTAGTTATCAGTGGTTCACAGTCAAGCTGGAAGGACATATCGAGTGGGATCCTGCAATGATTAATTCTGGATCCAGTTCTGTTCAATATCTTCATCAATGATTTTGATAATGGCACAGAGAGTACACTCAAAGTTTGCAGACGATACCAGCTTGGAGGGATTGCAGGTGCTTTGGAGGATAGGATTAAAATTCATAATGATCTGGACAAACTGGAGAAATGGTCTGAAGTAAATAGGATTAAATTCAATAAGGACAAATGCAAAGTACTCCACTTAGGAAGGAACAATCAGTTGCACACACACAAAATGGGAAATGACTGCCTAGGAAGGAGTACTGCAGAAAGGGATCTGGGGATCATAGTGGACCACAAGCTAAATAGGAGTCAACAGTGTAACACTGTTGCGAAAAACCCAAACATCAATCTGGGATGTATTAGCAGGTGTGTTGTAAGCAAGACATGAGAAGTAATTCTTCCGCTCTACTTCGCACTGTTTAGGCCTCAACTGGAGTAATGTGTCCAGTTCTGGGCGTCACATTTCAGGAAAGATGTGGACAAATTGGAGAAAGTCCAGAGAAGAGCAACAAAAATGATTAAGGGTCTAGAAAACATGACTTATGAGGAAAGATTGAAAAAACTGGGTTTGTTTAGTCTGGAAAAGAGAAGACTGAGCAGGGACATGATAACAGTTTTCAAGTACGTAAAAGGTTGTTATAAGAAGGGAGAAAAATTGTTCTTCTCAACTTCTGAGGATAGGACAAGAAGCAATGGGCTTAAATTGCTGCAAGGATGGTTTAGGTTGGACTTTAGGAAAAACTTCCTACTGTCAAAGTGGTTAAGCATAGGAATAAATTGCCTAGGGAGGTTGTGGAATCTCCACCATTGGAGATTTTTAAGAGCAGGTTAGACAAACACCTGTCAGGGATGACCTAGATAATACATAATCCTGCAATGAGTGCAGGGGACTGAATTAGATGACCTCTCAAGGTCCCCTCCAGTCTTACAATTCTGTGATTGTAATGGCTTTCAGTTTATTGTTTGAGCCCAACCAACATTATGTCCACTGTCATAGGTGATGCGTGGAGTGGTGTGCGGGGGGGAGCATATGGGCTCAAGTGCACACCCCCCAGATTTCTGCTTGGCCTGCTGGGTGGGAGGGAAAAAGGATCTGTCCTTCTCCCACTGCGCTGCCCCCCTCCCTCTGGCATGCTTGGCCCTTGTCCCTGGCAGCTGAGCCCGGGGAAGGAAGCAGAAGAGGCAGGACCAGCCACTTCTCACACCGACCGCTCAAGGTGGCTGCTTTGTGCAGCACAGCAGCTGCCTGTGAGAGAACCTGACTGGGGCGGTGGCAGCAGCAGGCTGCCCTTCACCCAGGCCTGGCTGCCAGGGACAGGGGCCGAGTAAGCCGGAGTCCCCTCTTCCCCCTGGCACATTTCCGGCTTGCTCAGCTCCTGTCCCTAGCATCCGGGCTTGGACAGGGGGGTGGCCTGCCACTACCTCCAGAGCCAGGCTTTCTCTCAGGCAGCTGCTATGCTGCACAGAGCAGTGACTGGGAGCCGCCAGCTTCAACTGCATGAGAAGAAGCTCCGTTCTGCTTCCTATCAGGACCTGGCTGCCAGGGAGAGCAGATGAACATGCTGGTGGGGGGAGGCACAGTGGGAAAAAGACAGAGCCCTCTGCACCTCCCTGCTCAGGTAACTCCATTAGGGCAGGGAGAGCGCAGCAGCCTCAGGCTGGGTGTAGGGTGCTAGGGATGGGGTCATTGAGCAAAGGAGACATGTGAGGCAGTCATGTGTCCTCTCCTTTAGATTGTGCCCCCGCCCCCCGAAGAGGCATGCCTCATTTAGGTCCACTGTAACTCATTCTTAGCTAAATTGAGTCAAACCAGCATTGTACCCAACATGGCCAAAGGAATCCACAGTCATTTTTGATCTCTCATAAGCATGCATAAAATGAGAGGACCAAATCATAAACATTTGTAGGTTAAGTTAAGCCATTTAGATATGACTCTAATAAGGTCAAATGGATTTGACACCGTTCCAAGATATTAAGGCACAGGAGGCGTTGTTTGTTTTGTTCTATTTTGGTTGATAGCAATGGTTTAGTGGTGGCTGCAAGACAGGTAATTTTGGAGAGAGGCAGTGTTCTCTAGTGATTAGAGCAGGGGACTGGAAACCAGTACTCTTGGGCTCTCCTCCTAGTTCTACCACTAATTTGCTTTGTGACCTTTCACAAGCCTGGCTCCTGTTCTGTCTCCACTCTGTCCACCTCCCACACCATTCACAGTCATCCCTCCATCCTTTTAGACTCTCCTCTTCAAGCCTCACATCCATTCCCAGCTTTCCCCTCTTCCTTCTATAGCTGCTTTGTTTCTTTCTCTCAGTGAAATACGGATGGCCCTCTGCTGCCATCCAAGGTCAGAGGGACCACCATTCTTTGCACCCTCTCTCTCAGCAGTGATCTCACACATTCACACAGTCTCTACTATCAATGACTCTCCCGTCTGTGTCTGCACTTCTGACCTGTCTCTGACATCCCCTCCTGGTTGCATTGCCATCAGCTCCAATTTTGCCTGGCCAAAACAGAGTGCCTTCCCTCCCAACTCCTTCCTTTCTCAGTCACTGACAACCTCACCTCCCTCCGTGTCACTCAGGCCCACCGTCGGAGATTCTGTCTTTCACTCCCCCGCTCTCCCTCAGGTTGAGAGGCAGAAAAGTTGTGAATGTGTACACTAATTGTATATATGAGTTTTTTTTCTTTTCTTGCACTCTTTGTATTTCTCTTGCATGGACTTTGGGGTGAGCACTGGGCCTTTTTCCATGTTTGGACATCATCTTACCGCAAAAGGTACATCTACACTGCAGTCCTAAGTGTAACTACAGCATAGGTGGACATACCCATGCTAGCACAGATAAAAATAGCAGTGAAGACACAGTGGCATGGGCTTCAGTGAGGGCTAGAAATGTGAGTATGTAATCACTGTCCCCTGTGTGTTTATACAGACTGAGCTGCTGCATCTACGCTAATCTATGTAACCGTGCTAGCCTAGGTAAAGCCACTGTGCTGTAATCAGGCCTCGGACTGCCATGTAGACATACCTAAAAGGGGCCCCAGCCTGGACTGGGGCCTCTAGGAGCTACCACCATGTAAATATTAAATAACAATTGACACATTCAATGATAGCTCTTCAGCTGGACACACATCTTTCAATGTTTCCTGAAAAAGTTGTATACTAGTACTAGCAATAATCAAGGGATTTAATCAATGTTTAAAAGGGGCAAGAATCAACTATTTGCCATATTTTAGCATCATCAGAATTATTGGCAATGTTAAGGTTGATTTACTTCAGAGACCAAAGGAAGAGGGTGATGCTGTGATATTGCAAAAGGAATCAGTAGGGTGTGACTGCAAAATGTCACTTAAGAAAACTGTACAGGTAAGAGGAACTCTGGAGAGACAACTGCAGAGCAGCAGTAAGAGGGGTCAGAAGGAAGAATGTAAAGGGCTGTGATTGACAGTTGACTGCAGTATCATTTAGAGTGTGAATGACTGAGGTCACATCAATGCCATGAAAGATGAGAGCACTAAAGCTGTCCTGCAAGACTATGCAAAATGTTCTGTACATGGCACTAAAGGGCATAAAGTGGAACTGTCAGGATGGATAATAGATGTAATAAAAGAGAAAATGACTAGGAGAGACAAATGTGCAAAGATTTGACTTGCATCCTAATACACTATTTTTAAAACTAGTGAGAGAAAAGTAAATGAAGAGACTTTGATAGAGTGTATGACCTATTTGGATCTCGGAAGCCCATGTGGCTGCTAAGGTAGAGTCAAGACTTCCAATCCCATTTTCTCCTGTCAGATTTAGAGAAGGGATTAGATGGCTGAGTAGCAGAGGCAGCTGGGTCTTCTTGACCAGGTCCCGGTGACATGCATAATGAGGATAGGAGGAAAAGAGTGAAAAATTTTGCAACACAGTGAGATGGGAGTCACTTCATGAGGAAACATCTGCTCTGCTTTTGGACCCAGAGCATGGAGAGCTTTCCATTTTGGACCTCATATGCCCCTGTTTTCCACATAAAGTTGTATGGGGGAAAACCTCAAAGCTTCAGAACGGTGCGTGATACAAATCCAGAAATTCAACTGTTCAGCTTTTCTCATGAGGCTACTAAGTAATATATTTCTATTGTTTCAGTATTTCTTCCAATCGCATCCTGTACCAGGAAGTGTGGAAGTGTGAAAATGTTAAGAATTTAAGACTTTTGAATGTAAAATATCAACCAGAGTACTGCACTAATAGGTTTTTTTGCACTTTAATAGAATTATTATTTGCAGTAGCACCCACTAAGTGCTCTGTGTTTTCCTAACACTTCAGAAGAGCACAGAATCTAAGAACAAACAAGTAGACAGTGGTTAGAGCAAGTGGAATAACAGTAGGTGATATATAAAATTGTATAGATAGGTGATTATTTAAAGAAAAGATGTTAAATAATACTGAGCAGAGTCAGTTGAATGTTTATCTTATTCATGTCTATATTCATGGTTTTTAGAATTTTTTTCATATGGGTTTTCCTCAGATCTTTGGCTATTTTATAGTAGAAGGCGATGCCCTCGCTGCCCAGCTAGATGAAGAAAACATGGTTTTCCTGGTGTCCCGAAGACAGCAGATTACAAAAGCAGGTGCCATCTTTTAATATTCTTTCCAAAATCTACTTTAGTGCACACATTTTTTTAGGATAAAATTATGAGGTCACATGTCTCTGTGTTATGCACACTTCTTGTTCTACCATGTTTATAATATATCCCCTCTTTTAATCTGAGGCCCTATCCTCTTTATACCTGATGATTTCTCACCCAACACGTTGAGCACACAGGCCTTGCCTATTCACCCACTTTCTTAAATTCTTTCTCTTTTCTTCTTATTTTTAAATGACTAGATCACCTGACCCAAACTACCTCTTAACAAACCTTTTCTGCTCCCCCGACCCATCTCCACATTCCCCTGCAGCTTGCTGTATGGGACCAGCCCCATCCTCAAGATTTTAATATTTGAAAATTCGGTATGATTATTTAAAGCCAGTATAGAATAGCCTGCATGCTCATCTATTACATCTCTGAACTCAGTCCCTGTACATTTGGGAGTGAGGGAAGTGCTCCTATCACCTTGTTCTTAGTTATGTATTTTGCCTAGTCTCCTTAGCTGTTTATACTTGTGAGCTGAAAAAATGTTATTTCACTGGCAGGTGTCAAGAGACGAGATGTGATTAAGTGTATAGCAAAGGTGCCACAATTGGATTTCACGGTAACAGCATCTCAGAAAGGAATGTTGACCATTTTTAACAGTCAGGTAATTCTGATTCATGCTAGATTTTTCTTTAGCCCATTGGTTAGTATATTATGAACTGAAGAAATATGAAACAGAAGTGCACCCTTATATGTAAAAGCTTATATGTAAAAGCTACATGTCTTTTTAACAAGGTTAATTTTGCTACAATGTTAAGTACTAAGGGTAATAGTCACTGGATTTATTTTTAGTGAATCTTGCCCTCTTTCAAGCTTGCAACAGTTGTCTGAAAGTGCAGACACTTAAAATTTCAAAAGGTGGTCCCTCAGGAGCTGTCTAGATTTTTCTAAAAGCTCATGTGACTTTTGGGGGAGGGGGGAAATTTATTTTTATTGTAATTTTTTTTAGACTGGATATTGGACTAGCTGGGTCCTAGAGTCCTCCAAAAATTCACTCAAGCACCAGGTGGTTCTATGATACCATATCTGCCACGGACTCGCTTTACTTCTTAGCAGTTTTTCTATTATCATCATGAAATTATGCCTCTGTTGTGTACTAAAACAGAAAAGATGTAGCTGTCACAGCATATTTTTGTCACTGAGCAACTTAACTTATATTGATGTCTAAATGCATTCAGGGAAGTAACCTGTTGACTGCACGTTTGAAGAGTCACTCATCGGAGGTGAACTCACATGCTGAAACTTAGATAAATGGGTTTTGTTCAGAACTCCACAGGCCTGCGTCACAGCTGCTTCAAAGCCACTTCTCTAGGCTGTGGGTTACAAGAACAGCTGCAGCCCCTCCTTACCCCTTTATGCAGGCATTCTGTGTTTGTGCATTGGTATAAGCAGTCCTCTCTTCAGGGCAATGGGGAGCCCACTTCTGCAATGTCTGAGTGCACCTGATGCAGTTGCATCACCTCCTCACCCCCCAGCACAGGTAACACAGGGTCGATTATGAAATTCTCCCAGATGTGCAGTATTTGACATTTTAAAGTCTTAGGGCCAAATTCAGCCCTAGTGTAAAAAGACACAACTCCTCTCAAGTTAATGGCATTATGTCAGGGTGGAATTTCCACCTTTTGAGGAATTTCTGATGTAAAAGGCCTATGAATCTTGAAGGGTTAGAACAGTGTACTCTCTTAGTACTCTCCAATAACCAGCTTAATAGCAGTTTAGATTCCAAATATTATTAAAGCAACATTTGTTAAGAAGTCTAAGATACTCTATGAATGGTTAAAGAAATATACTCTAGCCAGGCTATAAAATGCAGTGGACATAAATCACACATCTGTGCAGATTGCCACTTCTGTGATCAGAATGCAACTTGTCTATCACAATATTGTAAAAATGCAGTTAGGTTTTAAAGCAGCAATAGCATAGTCCAGGTATTTCAACTAATTAGGACATAATGCTCATGGAAAGAGTGAACTAGGCAACCAAAGATTCATGTGGGTAATTAAATGCCAAAGCAAAACTGAGGCATTTGGTAACTACTGAAATAATTTATATGAAAACCCAGGCCTCTGTCTTCAGGAACATTATCCCTCTCATACACCAAGGAAAAAGAATTCCACGCAGCACAGCAATAAAAAATACATTATTCCCTGTGCTATTTAGAAAGTTCTGTGCTGCTGCCTCCTCCAAGTTTCCATTGACGTCACTTTGCCGTCAGTGTCTCTATTTCGTTTCCAGAGTTTAAATGATTTTACATCTTGCTCTTTGAAGCTGTGCATGGAGATTTTGAGTCATGCTGGTATAACTATGCATGCTGTTTGGAAAATGATGAAGGCATTACAAAGTGGGGCACACTCTGATTTCACTTGCTCTGAATTTAAACAGGTTAATACCATTGGCTTCATTGGAATAGCTCTGAGTTTACACCAGAACCAGTATATGTCTACCCTGCTGTCGAAGATGTGATTGCAGCACAGGTACACATACACACGATAGCTTTAATCTAGCTAGCGAGAGAACCAATAGCTGTGAAACCACAACAGCAGGAGCTTCAGCATAGGCTGTACAAGCCCACTTGAGACCCTGAGTACTTACTCACATGACTAGGCCGCATTGGAGCTCATGCTGCCATGGCTTCACTGCATGCTATCAGTATGCACACTAGCTAGATCAAAGCTATCCCCGGTATGTCTGTGTGTGCTGAAATCATACTTCCAATTGCAATGTAGACAGAATCCAAGTGAGAGCAGAATTTGTTTCTTTAGCTGTGAAATCAGTTGGTCTGATTCCAGTTACCAGCAGAAGAGCCCACATCAAAGCCAACAACAGTGTTAGCACCTTTTCCAGCAGTCTTGGTCCAGAGACCAAGATTCAAAAGGAACAGACCCTCCTGTCTCATCTTTAATGGTATTTCCTCCAGGTCAGCTCTTCAGCATATTGACAGGGTCATATGATATGAGGAAGCTTGCCTTGTAACTAAACTTATGGGTCTTGCAGTGTGCATATAGAGGCCATTTGTCTCCTGGGTTGTCAGTTCATGAGCACTGCCTTTCATGAATAGACTTAGGTTTTATTTATTTTAAGGTTCTGATTGTACTTGATTAGATATTTGAATGGGTGCTGGGTTTTGGATGCACATATTTCCCACTCGAGTCAGTGGCAGCCGTGTCCATGAATCCATGGACAATGCCTGGTCTGATGTGAGTAGTGAATTTCTGGATCTTTATCATGCCACTTTTGAGTGCCCATCTAAGCAGAAACAGTCTGGTATAATAGACTTAAGGACAAATTCTGCACTCTAGACTGGTGTAAATCCAACATGCCTCCATCAAAGTCAATACACTGGTGTGCACAAGCAACATATAGTTTGATTTAGTATTCTCCTGGCACCACTAACCTTACACAAAGTAGCTTTCAGGAGTCAAATTTGACTAAGTAATTGTATGGGACCCTGTAGCCCTTCCAGGTCAATTCCTTCAAAAAGTGTGTTCTCCTCATGTGGAGATTTTGGGACATGGAGGGAGGGAGGGCTGGAATTGAGAATAATTGGAAGCCGGGGAGGTAGAAATAGCAAGGAAGAAAAATTGTTTTATACATGAAAATAGAAACAGTAAAAAGGATTCTAGTCATCCCACAGCGTATCTGTTTGCCTCATTCTACACTAATAAAAGAGTGGAAAATAAAAGATTTCCAGCAAATTATTGTTTTGACAGCTGCATGTGTTATTTACATTCCACAATTCTCCAAATGATTGATTCAGATTGGATGGGTTAGGACAGCTTTCAACATCAACACTTATCAAGTGACACACTTCCATCATCCAAGTGTGCTGTGTAAATTGTTCAAATGTAATTATCTTCCAATGTAAATACAGCATAGAGGCTTTTCTAGACTGAGTGCTGTAATGTAAATCCTGCACATGCTCTCACATGTCTGCAGCTATTAAAGCTTAAATTAGAGACAAAGGAAAAGTAATTATTATTTTCTAACCCAGTAAATTCCTCTTTGAGGGCAAAATTCTACCTTCTTTCTAAAAGGTATGTGGCTATCCCAGACTGGCAGCATTTGCCTGAAGCACTCTAGATTGACAGCAAATGCTGAGCCCACTGGGAAGGGGTTAAATTTAAGGCCAATATCTCATTACTCATCCCATCAGGTATAAGGAGGGGCTTTCTAGAGAGGGAGGATCTAGGGTGTGGTCTGATGAAGAGCAGTAGGAGCAGCCAGGCCTGGGCAGAATCCTGGAAGTGAAATCTGTTTTTAATGTCTTTGTCAATAAAGCCAAATCTCAGGAAGCCGGTGGATTGTTAACTCTACACAGCATGTAGAGTTTGTTTTAGGGAAGACTTGAAAAGGCAGCTTCCTGCTCAGTCTCCCACTGCAGCCAATGAGTGTTCCCTACTTGCATCTCCAAAGGCAGAATTTGATCCTAGATTTTCTATGTATGATTAAAGCTGCCAATAGAGGGTTTTGGGCACATCTGAGAGGAACCGGTGGCAAAAGGATGATGGTGAGATCCTGGTAGGAGGAGGTGGCTGCCTGCCTTTAGGGATGCAGGAGAGAAAAGGTTGGTCCAGGATTCTCACTCTTGCAAGTATAAAGAAAGAAACTAACTGATCTTCTTGGGAGTAAGGAGCCTTGCATCAGGACAGGACTTGAGATGAATGCCATTATAAAAATGGACATATTGCACTTCTGTCTTTCCCTCAAGGATCTCAAATTGCAGATAGATGGCAGTTAATGATTCCCATTTTATGGATACTTCAGCTCTGTCTTTGTTCCTCTAAGTCACTGGCAGGACTTTAGTAACTCCGACAGGGGGTATGGGCCTATTATAGGAGTGGGTGGGTGAAGTTCTATGGCCTGACACATGCAGGATGTCAGACTAGATGATCATGATGGTCCCTTCTGGTCTATGAGACATGGTTGGTTATTCCATTTGGTTCCAGGTCCTTGAAAAAGCATGGTGACTAACTCTCTGTCTGTGGTGATTGTTGAACTGACTGTGCTCAGATTTTTAATTCCATTGCCAGCTACTGATTATCTTTTTCTGTTTCTGTTTTGTTTTCAGATGAGGGTTCTGACAAGCACGAACATTGCAGTAAGTTTGTTTTTTTTCCTCCTTATAATTAGATAGAATAATGTTTACTTTCTAATTATTTCACTTCATTAACTGTTGATTTTTAATTGAAAATTCTAACACTCTTTTTCTCCTTGAGTCTCCTGCATAATTGTGCATAGTGCTGCATGTCAGGACATTCTGGTTCAATTCTTTCCTCTCAATTACAGAGAAGTTTGGGTATTTGTTTCCCAGGGTGGAAGGATGCTTCAGATAAGCACGTCTTCCACCAAATGCCTCTTCCCTCCCACCTCCCCGCACCCAGCCCCAACCCCCTTGTATATCTTTCCAACATCTTTTCTGGAGCTGTAGGGTAAGAGGTGACATTCAGTTGGCACTACAATTTTAGTAAGAAAAACTGTCATGCTGAGTAGGGAAATACAGTTCTACAGATTGCTAACTGCATCGTATGGTTGATTGACTGACATACATAAATACACTCTGAAGGCTAAATTTTACCCTGAAAATAGCACTGCAGGTCTTAGGAAAGCACATTACCTCAGAGGATTTGAGGACCAAAGTCTGTCATCAATCCAAATAGCTGATGTGACCCCTTGCTACAGTCAATGCAGATACCCTGTCCCTCAGGGCGAGTGCATTCATCCTGATGGATCCGCCAAAGCGGTTGTCACTTAAGAGGAAATAAAGGTATTTTAGGCCAGCCACCCAACTTCTCCAACTACCACCCACTGAAAAAAGCAGCTCTGTAGCCAGTTTGTGCCTCAAAACTTATAACTGATGTTGCAAGGACTAATTTGACCTTTGTAGTCACTACAGGGATGTATTTTTAAAATAGACACACATGATTCTGAAGAGATAGCAGAAACACCCTGCTATGCACAAGTAGGTGTGTATTATTTTGGTCAGACTATGGACAGGGCTGCCCAGAGTGGGGGGAAAGTGGGTCAATTTGCCCCTGGTCCCGGGCCCTGCAGGGGCCCCGCAAGCCTCTCCGGGTTTTTGGCGGCACTTTGGCGGCGGGCCATTCACTCTCTCTGGGTCTCCGATGATGGGTCCTTCAGTGCAGCAGAAGACTGGGAGCAAGTGAAGGACCCACTGCTGAAGTGCTGCCAAAGCCTCGGAGTGCCACCCAGTGAGTACAAGCAGTAGAAAAAAGAAAAAAAAAAGCCACGATCAGCGGCACTTAGGCTACTCTACCACCGTTGCTTCATTCTTTGGTGGCAATTCGGCGGTGGGTCCTTCCCTCCGAGAGGGACTCACTGCTAAATTGCCGCCGAAGACCCGGCCCTGCAGGCCCCCTGAATCCTCTGGGCAGCCCAGGCTATGGAAGCCAGCTATGGCTTGTGTTATCTGCTACTGTTTGAGCATTGGCACCTTCCTAACTTAATAGATCTCTGTGTTAATATCCTTATATCGGATCACCCATAACATACTGTGTTTTTTATAGATGTTGTCAGAAGTGGTTAAAACAGTCTGTGGTATGCATGTCAGTGAAGTGGAAATTGCACCAAATGTCTAGCTGTGCCAACCCACAAGCTAGTATTAAGGTGTCACAACCAAACACAGGGGTTAAATGCCTTGCATAAATCCTATGCTTGTCTGACATGGGCCTCAAAATTTTATAGTCCCCAGTGCTTTGCTGAAGGATTCATCCCATGAATGTAAAGATGATTTCAAGGAAGGTCCAACAGGAGCCAGGTGTTCTTTGATTCTTTTTAAATGTAACAATTCTGGAAAATATTGTTTAGGAAAGGAGATATTGTTGCATCATGGCACAGCTTTTTTGTTGTTGTTTTCGTTGCTTGTTTGGTTTTTTGTGGGTTTGTTTTTTTTTTGTAGTGACCCTGTTGCCTGCTGTTTGGAGAATATACCATTGGGTATTTTGCAGTGATGATGAGTTACCTTATTGCGTAGACCTGGCGTTAGTGTTAACCCTTTGTTTTGGTTTAAAGTTGTGCTGGCATAGCTATGTCAGGCATGTGAAAAAATCACTCTCCTCATTGATGTAGTCAGACTGGCAAAAGCCTCCATGTAGACACATTTTATACAGGCAAAATATTCCTTTTACCAGCACAGGTTATGCCATTTGGGGAGGTGGTTTAACCTCTGTAAGTGGTGTCCCCATTAGTAGCCTTTGTAAGTATAGCTATGCTAGCAAAGTCTTTGTAGTGTAGATTAGCCCTAGTCCTGGATCTCTGGGATTAGCTATTGGTCACTGTCTTTTGAATACAAATATTAACAATAACTTTTAACAACTTTTGTTTGTTTTGGATCCAATAAACCAACAATATTTAAGGGGCTAAAGCTAAGAGGTAAACCCCCTTAAGCTTCCTCCTCCTCCTCTACTTCCATATGAGCAGCAGGCTGGTGGCTGAGGCTACAACTTGGCTGAGCAATGGCTGTGTAGCCTTGGCCCTCCACTTGAGGAATGCCTCATGCTGCTCCATGTATCAGGTGTGGAGGCACATTTGTGCTTACACCCCTCTTTTGTTGGCCATTCCCACAGCACCCCACTGCAAGCCTACACAGCTCCTCCCTCTGCCATCCCACAGAGGAGAGGGCCGCTTGGTAGCCTGCTCCATCGTGGTTTGCAGGTGCTGACATGCTTGGTCTCGCTCTGCAAGGACAAGACCAAGGTTAGGTGTTGGGGAATCACCTGGGGATGTCAGAGAGCGGGGTCTGGGAAACAAAGCCACTGTTGCATTGGACAATAGGTAGCTGTTGCCTCCAAGATAGGGCCCTTAGTGTAGTCCCCAACATCTCTGGGTGTCTCCTCCAGAGATGGCATACCAGGGTACTGATCTTGGACTGCCACCTCTGGGGATAAGGAACCACCCCTCGCCAGGGTGGCAACCAGCCACTAAGACATGCACTCAGATGTTGGAGCACCTCCTTGACCAATAAGGGGTCCCTTCCTTCTACCCCTCATCTCCCATCCTAGGGACAATACATTTTTATTTATCTGTGTATGTATGTCAGACAGTCCTCGCCCCATTACTCAACGAGCTCTCCTCTTGCCCTTGTCCTGACTCACTGATGCATTGCAAATTGAAATCAAAATGGCCACTGCTGGACTTCCTGTTCTGGGTTAGAAAAAGTCAAAATGATTTAATTTCAGTAATGTTGAAACCAGTGTTTTGATATGTCAGGAATGAACTGTTGCTGAATAGTTCATTCTGCAAAAGACTTCAAGATTTTGACTTTTCGTCCTGAATCAAGATGAAATAAAATTTCAAGATATTTTTCATGGGAGAGAAACTCCATTTTCCAGCCAGCTTGAATATGTGCTGTGATAAACTTCGTCATTCTGGAACTCCTTGGGAACCAAAGATATGTTTTAAAAAATAAAGAGTGCATATTAAAATTGTAGTTTTCCTTTCAGTTGTCTATCTCTGAAATCTTAGTAAAATTTCAGGGACAGCTACTTAGCTGATATAAATCTCTGCATCTCCAATAACTTTAGGAGTGCTGTGTCAAATTACACAAGCTGAGGCCATAGCCCCAGCAGCTAAATTAGTGTTAGAATGAAAAGCTGTGTATAATGTGTTGCCATATCTCCTGATTAATTTCTGGATAGCTGGACATCTTTGCCTTGCAGGACTTATATTTCTCTTCCCAGATCTTCAGAAACAGCATGGTAGAATTAACAATGTGTTCTTCTCTGTCTGAAATTAAGACATTTTCATCTGATTTAATATGGTCTGTGATGCCACTTTTAGATCATCTATCAATCTGTATCTTTTATGAAAATGGAGTGAGGCTGGATGCCAAGTTAAGTGAGAAAATCTCTCTGAACTCTCCATCTGCTGACAGATAATTCTCAGAGCAGTGCTCTTGCCATTGTATTGCAGAATAACACCTTATGCTCCTTCCAACCTAAGTTCTCATAGCATTTTAAAAAACTGAGATTCATGAAATCATGATAGGAAAGGAATGGTCCCATTTTAAAAGACAGGAAAGTCAAGGTACAAGGATAGTGTGAGTTTGACCAATATAACACAGCAACTGTGTGGCAGATCCAGGACTAAAAGCCAAGTCTCCTGAAATATTTGTACAATCTGAACCTTTCCAAATACCAGATAAGAAGAACCTGAGTTGTCAATAGATCCTTTCCTATTTTGCTTTATGGTTTTATGGACAACCAAAGATGATTTCATTCTTTGATTAGATTACAGGCTTGGTTGATAAAGATAAGTACATACATGTAATATATCTTGACTTATGTATGGCATTTGACTTAGTACATCTCCACCCCGATATAATGCGGTCCTCAGGAGCCAAAAATCCCTACTGCGTTATAGGTGAAACCCCATTATATTGGGCTAGCGGTGGCAGGGCTCCAGTGGTGATTTAAAGAGCCCAAAGTTCTGCCTGTGGGGAGCCCTGAGCCCTTTAAATCTCCACCCGAGCCCCACTGCCGGAGCCCCGGGATAGCGGTGTCAGGGCTCCAGCAGTGATTTAAAGGCCCTGGGGCTCCCCGCAGCTGCCGGAGCCCCAGGCTCTTTAAATTGCCTCCCGAACCTCGCTGCCGGAGCCCTGGGGTTACCATACTATATGCGAACCTGTGTTATATTGAGTCGCGTTATATTGGGGTAGAGGTGTACTGCCCAACATGCTGGTTTAAACATTAGCACTGTACAACAGCAATAAAATGCATGTTAAATGGCTTAGGGCCTGGCTAACTGACATGTCTCAAAGTAGTTGTAAATTGGAATCATCAGTGAATGGGGGTGTTTCTAGTAGGATTCTACAGGGATCTTTACTATGCCTGATGATATTCAACTTTTTCATCAATAATCCTGAAGTAGATATAAATTCACTGGTGATAAAAACTGTGGATGACACAAAGATTGGTGGAGTGGTAAATAATGATGAGGACAGGGCATTTGTACAGAGTGCTCTGGGTTGCTTGGTAGGCTGGGCCCATTCAAACAAAATGCATTTTAATATAGCCAAATGCAAAGTTATACGTCTAGTCCCAAAGGCTGCAGACCACACCAACAGAATGGGGCACTGCATCCTGGAAAGCAGTGACTCTGAAAAGGAGTTAGGGGTCATAGTGAACAAGCAACTGAACATGAGCTCCCAGTGTGATGCTGTGGCAAAAAGGGCTAATGTGATCCTTAGATGTGTGAACGGGGGGTGGTGAGTAGGAGTAGGGAGACGAATTTATTTCTGTGTACAGTGTTGGTAAGCCCAGTACTAGAATACTGCATGCCGGTCTGGTGTTCATATTTTTTAAAAGATGTTGAAAAAGTGAAGAGGGCACAGAAAAGAGCCACAAATTATTTGAGAACTAGAGAAAACGCCTTATAATGAAAGACCAAAAGAAAGAAAATTGTTTAGCTTCCCAAAATGAAGACTGAGAGGTAACTTGATTACAGTGTATATGTACCACCCTGGGAGAAAATACTGGTTACTAAAGGCCTCTAATCTAGCAGAGAAAGGCATAAGAAGAAGAATGGCTGGAAGCTGAAGCCAGACAAATTGAAATTAGAAACAAGGCACAGATTTTTAACAGTGAAGCTGATGAAGAGTTGTGAAGATTTGCTCTGTCATGGTATGGCTGGGAGTGAAGACAGTTTGCTGTGGTCTTCTCTTGGTCCTTAAGATATCAACAACCTGGGCCAACAAAACCAAAGCAAAAAACGTTGTCTGGGACAGATAGAGTAGTGCCATGCTCTTGTTTGCTGTCTTTACATTTCCAGAGCAGTAAAATAATGCCTTTTTTGCCAGTCAGACAGGATTGACTCTCTTCTCCCTCTGTAATATTGAACAGGATCTACAGCCACAAAAGAATAACTGATCCGACACTTTTTAACAGTTCCGCAGGAAGTCCACAGATTCCTGCCACTTAGCTATAGATAATCTCTGCTGCCAAGAGGTTTACCTGCATGACACTTGTCACTATGTAAGGCTATCTGTTAACATGCTGAAGCCTTCTTCAGGGCTTGGTACTGCTAGTTTCTGAGCACTCACAAATCCTAGGCCTTTTAATAGGACTTATGTTGGCTCTATTATGTTTCATGTGTCAGGGGCTTTCATTTTGGGTCTTATCACCTTTCCAAGTGTACAGCACTGTATGTTCCTGTTTATCTTTACTGGCAATGCTGATGCTTTTTTGTTCTTGCGTATCCCTCCGTAAGGTTGGCCGTGGCTATTCCATGGAAGGAACCCATCTCTCTCTCTCTCTCTGGCTTTCCACCTAGAGTATAATGGTCTCCTCTGGCCTTAATAGTCATGATCCCCGGGAGTAATTTCAGTGGAGTTATGAAAGATGAATTTGGCAAAGACCATTTTAAAATGTGAATCCTCAACTCGTATATGTTAAAAAAAGAAAAAAAGAAAAAGAAAAATTGTTCTTTCACTGCTCTTTCCAGTGCCCACTTGCTCCTGTTTATTTCTCCATGCTGAATTTCTTCCTGACTGAAATTTTTTAATAAACGGATGCAGTACACATCTTTGTATCCATTTTTTTGCTGTTGCATTATGCAAAAATAAATCTGCATATAAATAACATTTTAAGGCAATAAGGGACATGTCTGGAGTTCAGATTATTTTGTTAACACTTGCTATCTGCTGGTATATACACAAATAACAGGTGGTGTGTGTTATGACTGAATTTTTCTGATTTTTTTTTTTAGATTTGTCAGTCAGTGATGGCTTATCTCTTCAAAACAGGGAAATCTTAAAGAAGAAACTATGTCTTGGTTGGTGTCCTAGGTCAAAATTCCCCTCTGTTGTAGTGGGGGCTGTGCACCAGTTTTCTCCCAATCTGCCTTCTTCTTCCCACCTAGAGCTGGTTGCATTGCAGTGGACCATTAAATGATTCTTGGAGATGTGCGCAGGCTGTTTTGTGTGAATGTATGTTTAGATATAAACTAGTTCTTGTGATGCTCATTGGAGTCTTCAGGAATGACCGGTGCTTCATCAATATAAGATCATTATGGTTCATTAGGAATAATCATGATGAGCTTTTAGTATAACAACTTTTTACTAAAGGATAAATGTATACTCCTATGTGTGTGTGTTTGCTTGCTTGCTTGCTCAGAGAAGACTATTAATTCCAAATCCTCTTCCTCTTGTGAAGGATATGGCCTATGTATTACTCTGTGTCACAAACTTTCATATTTCCTCAACCCTTCAAAAATACCATCAGACACACACACATTTAACCTTCAAACCTAGTGCTTTTAAAAGGCTCTCAAATTTATCAACTGTGCAAGTGTCTTTCTCCTTATTAGCGAAAATGCCATCTAAGTAATGCTCAGTCCTCTGGTAAACATATTGGCTTATATTGCCCACATTGTACTGTATCAGAGGGAGCAGTTTCGATTCCTTGCAGGCCTTCCCCTGTACTGTATAATTACAGTGACTGAAGTCTGGTTGCAAATAGTTTTGTTCTCTGCCTAACTTGAGGAATAGGATCCTGGGGCCTCAGAACTGGGTCCTGTTTCACTGCTAAACTTTGAGGGGATTAATAGTCATAGTCCTTGTGATGCAGAAGCGTTTCACTGAGGTGCTGCAGAGCATTAAGCTAAGTCTACATAGCAATGCATGGATGCATATTCCTTATAGCATTTGCCTAGGGACTAATTGCTGCCAAGTTCTATTTTGAGAGTATCTAGTTTGCTGGTGAGTTTAGTGCTGAAACCTACATTCCACGCTATTTGGTGGTTCTGCAGCTTAGATAGGAGGAAAAAATTGAGAGAGTTACACTGAGAGATTGGAATAGTCTAATCAAAATGGAGCTAAACTTTTCCTTCCTTACTCTAGTGGGAAGAATAAAATGTTAAGTGTTTGAAAATTCACACAGTTTAAGTCAATACTCAGGATACAGTTTGAAAGTCTAACTACTCCTAAATTCAGTGTGGGGTGTTGGTAGTTTAAATGAGTATTTCCAGATTTTCTGACAGTACAAGTTCTAAATTCTGCTTATTTGTGCCAGTGTAAGTTTGAAATAACTCTACTGACCATAGGTCTTCACAAGTTTAAATTGGAGCAGAATTCATCTGTAAGATTTTTAGAACAAGACTTCCAGTTCCTGTTTCTGGAAGATTTTTTTTTTAATGATAGATCTTAATTTTCCTGGCTTTCTAACTTCTTTATATTATAGTAGTAAGATATTTGTTTTAAATGATCTATTTACAAACTTTAAGACAACGTTGCAATAGAATTGGCTTGTAATAGTGTATATGTAGTGCAACTTTTCAGATTTCTGCAACTCCATAGGGTTTTGCACATACACTGTTTAGTTGTAAGTATTATGTTTTAAGTAGGAATTAACAAGCTATATAACTTTCATTTCGCTTTTCTCTGCTTTAAAACAAATAGAAGTGAAGGAGGGAAGAAAGCTATCTAATCAGATTGAGTTTAAACTGTCCACTGCCTTTGCATAAACCATTTTCCTCTCTCCCCACCATGAACGCTACTGAAACCTAGAGAAAAGTGAATCTAAGCCTCTCGTTCTGTAGTATCAACTCTCCTCTGCCTTCTGAGTTAGATGCGAAAGTGCTAGGTGCCTTCTAAAAACCATAGCACGAGGAGGCAACCTCAGAATGTGCTACCTCTATATTTGGGGAACAAAATCTTCAAGAAAAACTTGAAATTCTTTTATTTATGGTCTGGATTTTGAGTGTGCAGGAGCTGACTGTGATAGTTCCTATTTAATCCAAATCTGTCACCCTCCCCCACATGCACCCACACCGTAGCTGCACATATCATTACTTTCCCTTACTGACAGGGGCGGCTCCAGGCCCCAGCACGCCAAGTGCGTGCTTGGGGCGGCAAGCCGCGGGGGGCACTCTGCCGGTGCCGCGGGGGCACCAGGCAGGGTGCCTTCGGTGGCTTGCCTGCGGGAGGTCCTCTGGTCCCGCGGCTTCTGGACCTCTCACAGGCAAGCCACCAAACGCAGCCTGCATGCTGTGCTTGGGGCAGTGAAATGCCTAGAGCCGCCCCTGCTTACTGAGTAGCACTGTAGATGATTCTCTTCCCTTGCAATTATTTTAACTGCTTGTCCACCACCTGACTCCACAAAGCATAGATTTTTGCCTTGCAAAATTGTAGTGGTCTCTCTTCCGGAAATGACAGGGTTGTTTTGCTTCCTTAAAATGGTCCCCTGTTCTTTCCAACGGAGAAGCAAACAATACACTGAGTTTACATCTGACGGTAGGACTGCATTCCAAATTTTCAGCTCTGTTAGTCACTTCCCAAATCAAGAGGGTCTGACCCATCAGATAGAAGTAAACAGAAGGCAGTCTATCACCCAGGGTTCATGCACCTCTTCTAGAGTAACTGTACCACTACCCAATTACTAGAAGCAGAGTACTCTCCATGGGAAATATGCCTCCTATGTATGGTGTTGCTCATAAAGCATGAGCTGCACCACTCAACATGCCTCTCCATTATACACTCAGCTATTCTGTACTTCTCAGCTTAATCCTTTGATTCTTTCCATCTACATAATTATGCAGAACCTCTAAATGCCCTCTCAGCATAGGTTTCAACCCTAAACTCTAAACAGCAAACCAGACACTCACATGTGGCTGCCCTGCTTTAGAGATACAAGGTGGGTGAGGTAATATTTTTTATTGGACCAACTTCTGTTGGTGAGACAGACAAGAAGAGTTCTGTGTAAGTTCAAAAACTTGCCTCTAACCAACAGAAGTTGGTCCAATAACAAATATTATCTCCTCCATCTTGTCTCTCTAATATAGTGGGACCAACACGGCTACAACAACACTGACCTGTTTTTGTACGTCTGTACAATTAGGGGTCCCAGCTAATTTATGTAACTCCAAGTTTATGGGCCAGTTGTTTCTTCTGTTCTTGAATAAAACGCACTTAATCCCAGCTCTCACATCTGTCAGTTTTGGTCTAGTTGTTAACCATGGACCCTGTATCTGCCTATTACATAAATCATGGCCTTTTGGCCTTAGGTGTGGTATGTTACAGACAATTCTGCAAAAATAACCACTGTCTTGGCTGAAACCATGGCTACCTTCTGACATACTCCAGGGACAAAAAGATTTGTTCTCTTGATATGACCTGCACAACTCGCACAATGCTTGAAATATCCAATGAATTGTTGGTTGGCTGTTGTCACAAGAGAGTCCCTTCCTCTAGCATCTTTCCAGTTCTCATCCTTCTCAAACTAGCCTCTGTAGAATCAGATCATTAGACTTCCTTCATGGCTTTAGCTTAGCTGAGCTCCCCACCATAACTAGCTGCCACTGACTTGCCTCAGTTTAAGGCAGTTTAAGGCAGGAGCTGCAGGCAACAACAGCAGCTAAGTCAGCCTTTCTTTTAGACAAAGGCCCTGGATAAATTTTTCAAGCAGTCAATGAAATCTGAAACTGATGCTTTCCCTTTTTTGCCTCTGAGAAGCAAGCTCACAACTTTGCAGCAGTTTACTCTTCTCAGTCTAATAGCTGCTGGAGTAATTCAGGGTGACAAATCATTTTATAAGGGAAAACTCTTCTTGCCTTCCAAGTGCAGGAGCACCATCCTCTACTTCTTGTCTGATTGCACTTCCTTTGCAATCAGATTACTTGATCCTTGTTCAGATCCAACACATGCTTTTCAACCTTTTGAAATGGTGAGTACCTCCATATGCAACAAAAAAGAGGGCTGGATATGTGTGATTGAGAAGTCTGGTCAAGAAAGAATATCTGTTTCTCACTGTCATCTCTATCCTTTCTTTTATATATAATGACATACGGATACAAGCTGCTGCTTGCTGGGCATAACCTTCTCGCTGCCCATATTGCCCTGGAAGCTTAGTGTATGTCTATACTCAATAAAAAACCCATGGCATTACATAGGTGTGACTGGTCCAGATCAGCTGACTTGAGATTGCAGGCCTTTGGTACTTGGGCTATAAAATCGCAGTTTAGATGTTTGTACTCGGGCTGGAGCCAGGACTCGGAGACTCTGCAAGGGGGGTTGGATCTCAGAGCCTGGGCTCAAGTCCAAGCTCAAATGTCTACACTTCACTTTTATAGCCCCCAGTGCAAGTTTGAGTCAGCTGATCCAGATCCTGAGAATTGGTGCCAGGGTTTTTATTATGGTGTAGATATACCCTTCGTGTCTACACAGACAGACAGCACTTTGTTTTTTAAGATCTTTTCTAAGTAACATTCAAGCAGTGAGTTTTATCTGCCTCATCAGGCAGCAGGGCAGTGGAGGAGGAATTAGAAGACCTGTGTTCTGTCTCCAGCTCTGCTACTTGCTGTGTGAACTTGGGAAAATCATATAAGCTCTCTGTGCCTATACCATCTGTAAAATGGTGTTATATTAGTGATACGCACCTTTGTAAGGAACTGAGATCTGCAAATAAAAAATGCAAAGCAGTATCATCTTTTTGAAGTTCCCATGTGCAAGTCTGAGTAACATAATTTCCTTTTAAATTGGACAAAATATGTGGGAAGAGAATTATATCTCTTCTGATTTACCAAAGACTTTTTAAATTTGTGAATTCCAACATAAAGTGAGCAGTGATTTAACAAAAGTGAAGGCATTCATAACCTCTGGCTCTTGCTCTTACCAGCAGACAAAGGGTGCATAGATTATATGCTTTGTAAAGAAAACCTCCACATTACATAAAAACACAAAAATCCACAGAAAATTCCCACACAACACCACCTCTCTTTTTTCTTAATAAATGGTCTAACTCTGAATGTTAAAGACAGCCATGATTATATTCAGTCAGAAGTAAAAATGAAAATGTAGATCTAAGAGGATACTAACAATTCCTATTTCAACTCCACTGAATACAAATCACTCATAATTTATTATATTTCTCATTCTTACTCTACATAAGGTGCACGCCCCAGCTGCTTGTGATTGTAAAACAAATACAAAATTGTATTATGAGCTACCTGACATCAGCAAGTGGAAAGGAGTCTGAAATTCATATGAATGCACTATAGAGTGGGAACCAGAGCTAAAAATATTTTTCTCTTGGGTACTGGAGTGAGTAATATCTGATAAAACTCAAAACTTCATGCTCTGGAAAAATAACCTCCACGCTTTGTGTCAGTCTAAATATCCATTTTTGAGCCAGTGGTATAGACATTTGTACATGTTTTTTTATCTTTTTGTGTCACCAAAGATGTAATAGTTTTTCCATAAAAAGGGGAGGCAGGGAGAGAGTTTCAATTGTATTTAAATATTTTAGCTACAGCTTCTGACTGCCAAAAAAATCTTACCATTCTAATTTAAGTGATTTAGGACCACACATTCCATTAATTTTGTAGCTTGTGCACCTAAGTCACTTATGCTTTTGAAAATTCCACCGCAGAATTAATTATTCCCAAGAAGGATGTGTAACTACATGGAGGAGAAAACATTTGTTTCCATCTATTTTGTCTTTAGTATTATAAGATTTCTCCTTCCACTGGGCAGTGGAATGCAGTAATTTATCTTCTGAAACACCAGGTTTCTCCTCCCCTGGTTGAATTAGGAAGGACCATCCCCTGACTGAGTTAGGAAAGTCCAATCACCTAGAGATTGAATGTCCCAAGAGGATGTAAATGTAGTTGGCACACAACTCTTTTGTTTGGGGAAGCTTACACAAGTGCTGGAAGCTCCCCAGAAAGGGGGCCCAGCAGTGGCTGGATCATAGCCCAGCACCCTCAAGTCCCACCCTCACTCTCCCTCTTCCCACCCCCGCTTCGCCTCTTCCCCCAAGCCCCTGCCCCATCCACTGCCAGGGGCGGCTCCAGGCACCAGCACACCAAGCGCATGCCTGGGGCGGCAAGCCACAGGGGGCACTTTGTCGGTCGCCACGAGGGCGGCAGGCAGGCTGCCTTTGGCAGCATGCTTGTGGACGGTCCGCTGCTCCCGCGGCTTTGGCAGACCTCCCGCAGGCTGCCGCAAAATTCACGGGACTGGGAACCTCCCGCAGGCAAGCCTCCGAAGGCAGCCTGCCTGCTGTGCTTCGGGCGGCAAAATATCTAGAGCCGCCCCTGTCCGCTGCTCGCTCCTTTCTGCCACTGGAGTGAAGAGGCCGAGCAGGAGTGGGACCTCAGAGCAGAGCACAGGCGGAGCGTGTGCAGGGTCACAGCACTGGTGCTGGTGGCCCCCTACATTTCTAAGTAGCTTCTAGTGGCAGTGCTCCAAACGCTGTGGTCCGGCATACCTCCAAAGGGAGATGAGCCAGCATTTTTCTCCTTGCAGGGCCACTGTTTTGGGGGAATGCTAAGCCTCCCCAACCCTCTTATACACACTGCCCATGGGTGTAAATGAACAGAATTTTTCACAGGAGAGAGAGAATTGACGAGAAGTAATCCAGTAATGCCTAGCTGGAGCTATTCAAATCATGAGCATTCTCCTGTCGACCTAGCTACCACCTCTCAGAGAGGTGGATTACCGACACCAACTGGAGAATCCCCTCCTGTATGCACGGGTAGTGTCCTAACTTAAGTGCAACAGCAACACAGGTGCATGTCTGCAGTGTTTTAGGTGTAGACAAGCCTGTAGTTATGAGAATGTTCTTTCTTTTACTTTTCCTAGGCATGCTAAAATGCAACTGTAAGCTAGTCAACATTTTCACTAGCCAGGGAAGGGAAATAAAGCTTCAGGCATTAGTCTTTTAAGGCCCTTTCTTTGGGACTTTTTTTATTGCCCACACAACAGTTGCAACATGAAAAGAAATCAACTGAAAAATACTGGTCAATAATTCCCAGAGACTTCCCTTACTCTAACCAGCCACGAGGGGAACTTTCTTCTTAGTAGTTCTTTGGTTCAGCTTTCCCTTCCTTTTATACTCTGCCTTGAGCAGGCATCTGACAGCCTGTTAACCCTTTACCTTGTCACAGCAGTCCAGGCTCAGTACTATAAATATTGAATAACAAACCTAACCATAAAGTAGACCCTTTCCTTACTGGTTAACATATTAGCAACCTAGGGCACTGGACAAAGATGCAGAAGATCTGAGTTCTATTCTGAGCACTGCCACTGGTCTGCTGCATGACCTTGGGCAAGTCACTTCTCTTCCTGCTGCCTCAGTTTCCTCATCTATAAAATAGGGATGATATCTCCTTGGTAAAGTGCTTTGATATCTGCTGATGAAAAGAGCTGTATATGAGTTGTTATTATTTATTACAAATGCCTAAAATGACCCCACATACACATACTGTTCTCAGGTAACAAGACCTTCTGTGAAAATTATCAAACAATAATTAAAACCTGTGAAGCACCAACATTTCCCAGCTACCTACAATAGAGTACACCATCAGTAATGCTCAGAAATGGGTGTACGTACACACACACACACACACACACACACACACACACACACACACACACACACACACACACACAGCTGATATTTGGTAGGCAGGTTGAAGGAAAAATATTCCCCATCCCCAAAGTCTTAAGGTTGAATCAGAAGCAGCAGCTCTCACAGCACTCTTGGTGCTGATCTTATGCATCTTCCTGGGTAGGGACAGTTTCCTCAACATAAGTCCCAGCAGTACCAGCAGCTGCCTATCAAACACTTCCAATGCAATTAATATTTTCTAGAGGTTGTCCCAAATCCATGTTATAGGTCAGGTTCTCAGCTAGCATAAATCAGCAGAGCTCCCTTTAAAGCCAGGGGAGACTATCCTGAATAACATCAGCCAAGAATCTGACCTGATGTTTTTCAAGTGCTGTTGTTTGCACTGGGACCTATACAATAGTAGTCTTGCTTGACGTGTTGATGGAGATGGAAAGATATACTGTGTATCCATCTAGCTACTGGATTCACATATAAAGAGGATTCTGTGTATTTATATATATTTCATGCAAGAGGTAAAACAGCTTTTATACACTAAAAGCCAGACTAGTACAACAGAAATTTATGGTACTTTGAGCTAACAGTGGCTCCTCTTCTTGGGCCAAACTGACACTTCCTTTGGGAATCTCATTTGCTTGAACAAGTGGGATGGATCTCTCCTAATGCACTAACAGGAATTTAGAAGAACTCAGCAGACTAATATTTCTGCTCTGTAGCAACGAAAGTTCTTCATTTCTGTCACTCATCTGAGGTCTTGCCTGTAGATAGAATGGGATGATTTAACTCTGAAAATATGTGAATTTGGGGCATGTGGAGGTCAAAGTTGCATAGTGGGTTGAAGGATTAGTAACCTATCCTTTTACCTCCAGAAACCTAAGTTCAAATCCTATATGCAGTCTGAGGTGGGCATCTCCCACACGAGCCTATTGGACAGCTCTGGAAGTGTTCCATTAAAACTGCTTTAGCTCAATTTTCAAAGTAGCCCTTTGCCCTTGTAATGTGGCACCCTTGTGTGGCCTCACATGCCCATAGATCACCCTTACTGGCACCCTCTGTGCTATTATGCAAGAAGTCCGTACACATCTAGAATCCACAATACTTAAGGGGTGCACACCCCCATCTTTCCTCTCCTACTGCAAAATAGAATTGCACTGCTTCCACCCCCAGTGGGACCTCTGCAGCGCCAGAAGGTGAGGCTGGCTTTGCCCCCAGATAAAAACAAATGTGATTCTATTAACCTAGTCCATAGTGATCACTGGCTCTCATCACCAAACCACGGCACAATCTACAATTTCTAGCCCAGAACTGTAACAATAGGTCAAACAGAAGTGCATTGGCAAAACTGCATTACACAGTGTCTACTGACACTCTCTCTGGTTTCATCAAATTTATAAGCTGTATATTCGTCACTTTCATGAAAGCAAACGTACAAGAAACTTAAAATAAAAGATCTATATCCTATGATTATTTGTATTATCCTAGCACCTAGGAGACCTACTCATGAACTAAATCTTTCAACCATCCCTTTTCTTTCATCAGGATAGTTCCTGGGTTACTGGATGTGATTATCTTACTCAGCTCAAACGAGTTGTTGCTGTAACTGAAAGGACTGTTGTCATCTGGGATTATAAATCACAAGGCAGCTGCCAGGTATTGTTTTGGATCATGCAAATATTAAAGAAAACCTAATACACTAAAGAATCCTCTGTGTTCACATCATATAGCCCTGTTCCAACTGTCTGGTACGGTGAATTCTATTGAGTGACAATGAGTTCCTAGAGAAGAATTAGTAAATAAATGAATAAAATGGCCTTCCCTCTGCAGCAAGTGAAATGTTTGAGGCTTCAGGACTAGTGTACAAGTCTTCAAAAGAAGTTTAATTCAGCCTTCTTTTGGAGTAGTTTAATAGTGTGATGAATCTATTAAGCAGGGGACTACAACTCCTATCAGTCTCCCCACTACCCATCCTCTTCCTCATGGTCTGTAGTCAGTCTGTATCTGATACAGAATCCTGAGCTGCTAGTTGCAGCCCTGAAACCTGCTATGTACAAGAAGTACATGATATGGTTTCAGCAGTGTGATTAGTGCGAGGAGAGAACAAGAAACAGAAGGAAAACAGCAACAAAGGTTGCAAAAAAAAAAAAGGAAGGAACAACAAAGATTGCAGACAGAAGGAATAGCAACAAAAGTTGCAAACAGAAAGAAAAAGCAATAAAGGCTACAGGAACTCATGAACATGCTACTCTTCAATGCCCCCAGAAAACTCCAGCTTTGACGAACCTTCACAATGGACACAAAGAAAGCAGTATTTTGCAAGATTTTGTATTGCTACAAAGCTCCATAGGAAACTGGGAGTTTCAGGTATCTTCTTTAATTTATGCTATGGGGAAGCAGGAAGAGTATTTCTTTAAATCCTTTGACTTTATTGAAGATCATCACAAAGATGACTATGAAAGAGTTCTGGATATGTTTGATGGACACTTTATACCTCAGAGAAATGTGCTTTATGAAAGAGCATGTTTTCACCAGAGAATCCAAGAATGAGGGAGCTGTGTTGAATGTTTTATAAATGTTCAGTATCCATTGGCTGACAACTGTGATCTTGGATTCGCAAAATATGAAAATATCAGAAACAGGCTGATTATTGGGCTAAAAGATAAAAATCTTTAACAGCAGCTACCATTAAAAACAGACCAAACCCTATCCACAGTTGTACAGATAGCAAAGCAGTCTGAACTGGTCAAACAGCAGAACAAAAGGCAGGAGCAACTTGAAAAACCAGAAACTCCCAACCTAAGAGGGTAAAATTCCAGTCAAACTCCAAAGGCTTCCAGTCTGCTTGCACAAGATGTGGAAAAATTCATAGCCCAACAAATGTATGTTTCACTGGAGGTGCAAGGTATAATAAATGGACAAAATATGGTTTTTCTGCAGTTTGCTTCATCAGAGCAGTCAGGGAGTTGACTCATATAACAGACAATTAAGAGCCATTGTTTATGGATTTATCACATGTGATGACACAAAGCCTGCCTGGAGAGTGAAACTGAATATTCATGGAAAGCTTATAGACTTTAAAATTGACTCAGAAGCAGACATCACAGTCATCTCAGAAGGGACTTACAGTCATCTTCAACCTCTCCTAGAGGTGAAGTCACCTGACACAGCTCTGACTAGTTCTGGAGGTATTCTGAACTGCATGGGCCAGTTCATCACAGAAACAACCTACAAAGACAAAAACTTTGCATTCAGAGTGTATGTTATCAAAGGATCACACACTAACAGCTTTCATTATTGTTTATGAAAACTACAACTCCATTTGTGTCCCTTTCCAGTTTTCCCATGTGTCTTTGGAAAAATCTGTAGCTGTAATGAACAATATTTTGATATATGGGTCTTCGATGGAAGAACACAACAGAGCCCTCAACAAAGTTCTAACCTAATCAATCAGTTCAGACTGAAGCTAAATAAGGAAAAGTGTGTTTTCTGCCTACCCCAAATCAAGTTTTTGGGACAGAGAATAAACAAAGATGGAATGAGTCCTAGCTCTGAGAAAGTAAAAGAAGTTTGAGAATTGAATGCACCAACTAATGTATCAGAACTCAGATATGTACTTAGTTGGTGTTGGTCCTGCTTTGAGCAGGGGATTGGACTAGATGACCTCCTGAGGTCTCCTCCAACCCTAATATTCTATGATTCTATGATGCAAATTACCTTGGTCAATATCTACAAGACCTTTCTATAGTGACAAAACCATGGAATAAACTATTAAAGTCCTACACATCTTGAGTGTAGGTGTCAAATCAAGAAATTGCCTTCAAAAAGGTAAAAGAAATTATCTCAAAAGTATCAGTTCTCAAATACTATGATGTGAACAAACCCACAATGTCCATATGGATGCAAGAAGTTATATCCTAAGTGTTGTATTGTTTTAACAACATAACTCTGAATGGAAGCCAGCTGCATTTTGCTCTCACACTCACAGAAGGTAGGCATGGCAAGTACATTTTCTATTGAATACAAAAGGAAGTGAGGCGATAAAGTCAATGAACAGTAGAATTCAGATGACTCAAAATCCCACTATAGAACCTGCCCCAAGTCGAACAGGCTGCCAGCATGTCTCCCACTTCTATTGGTCCCTGTCACTTGACTTCTAATACTGTACCAGTCCACATTTTTCCTCACAAAGAAACAAGTTTTTAAACAAACAAGATCCTAATTCACAATATACTGGCACACCATTTAGCATGATTAATTCTCCTGTTATATTTATTGTTAATATTTCCTAATCCAAACACAACAAAATATCAGTATGAAATCCAAGCTCCAGTGAAGTCCATAGCAAAACTCCCATTGATTTACCAGCTGCATGAGTATCTGGTATCACAAAACAGCTGGAATGGCAAGATTTTGAAAACCCTGAGACAAGAATTAGACGTTGATATAAATGGATGAGCATCGTAGAGACTATACGATAAACAAACTCTTTACTGTATTTCACAGGATAATTGCTTTATCATCAAACCAATGGAACATTGTCTGCTCTGTGTTTGTACGGTGAATTTAGGAGATCAGCTAGCTAAGGATGACATCCTAATGGGAGATGATGGGGGTCATGTCAACCTTTTTACAGTGACCAGTGATGACTTTGGACTAAAGCAATCCAAAGCCAAAAAGAAATCACAATTGCAGGTCCTGGACTCCAGGAAATTCAAGAAGTAAGTTGTTTGTAGTAAAATACTATCACTTTAGCAGTTTTCATCAAATAATTAAACTCTGGTTCTCTATGATCTGTGCTTCTAAAAGTGCTTAAAAATGGACCTTGCCTAACATAAGAATGAAAATAGCTTTTAAAACAGTGAGCTTGATTTTCTAGCTGTTGTGTGATGGCAACTCCATTGTTTTCAATGGGAGCTCTGCACACAGAGCTGCTACAGAGTAAGAACAAATGGGCCCAGTTCGCCGCTGCTTTAGTCCAGTTTTACCCTGGTGTAACTCTATTGTCCTCTATTAGGTGCAATCAGAACTGCTTAGTTGTGTGCCACAGGCCCTTCTCTTTCTCCATGTTAAAGAAATGCATCATTATGTCCAGTATTAGATGCCTATGGCTTTGGAGCTGGTGGACTTAAGGCAGTGGTGGGCAACCTGCAGCTCATCAGGGTAATCCGCTGGTGGGCCCTACAGCCCACGCCGCTTCTCGCAGCTCCCATTGGCTGGGAATGGCGAACTGCAGCCACTGGGAACCGCGGGCAGCCATGCCAATGTAAACAATGTCTCATGGCTGGCCAGCAGATTAACCTGATGGGCCATGTGTGCCCATGGGCCTCAGGTTGCCCATCACTGATCTAAGGTATCTCACCTCTCTTTCTATGAATTGCAAGTGTTCATTGTGTGCACTTTTAATGTCAACCTGGAAATCCTCATTATTATCACACACACACATATATTGTACAATAACCACCTACTTTTTCTCCCCAGTATTAAACGAAAACTCCATGATGACTGGGTTGTGAAGGTTAAGTTTATCTCTGCCCTGAATTGTTTTGGATCCTGCTCCTTAGACAGTGTTCATTCGTTTGTTTTGGATGACTTAAAGAGACTGGAGGACAGTTTGTAAGTAGAACCATGAATGTCATAGTGGAACACAAACTCTTCATTGAAAGAGCCACATGGGAGATTAGTACATTTCAGAATTCTACAATTACAGTAGCCATGTCTTTTGTAAAAGATGGCTAATTAAAACTAAGACATAATTGGAATTAGTCATGCAAAGCTCTACAGAATGAGCCCTCATAAAAGTATATTGGTTTTTGCTCATTAACTTTTAAATGCCAAGGACTGTCCATGTTATTTTCTTTCACATAACCTTTAAAAATAAATTTGTTGTCAAGGTCTGTCTGCTTTGGGTTTTCATCAGGAGGCAAATTTACCAAGCAAACCAAACAACTGGATGATTTTACCTGAACTGCTGTAATAACTTATTTTGAAGAATAATGCACATTGCTTTCCTACTTTTCTACATAAATTCAAATATATTGCACATGTATTCATTTGCTCATGGTGAAAATGTATATATAAATGTATGAAAAATAGATAAGGAATTAAATATTTTTGGTGGTGGTATTTAACATGTAGTTGAACTTATTAAAGAACGTTACTAATGATGCAAGAAAAGCCATGGTTAAATTGGCTCTGCTACATAGATTTATACCAGACTGTGATTTTGGGGAAAGTGAGTTATGACAAAATTAAGAAATGAAATAATATGGACATACTAAATTTGACATGAGTAGAAACTATAAATAATGCTTTTCATTCAAGGATTTCTAAACATTAGATCCACTCACAGCCTCTTTGTCAGGTAGAATTTTAAGGGCAGAAGCAACAATTATGATCCTATAGTTTCATCCATTGCATAACACAGGCCATATATTCCCAGTAATTCCTGCATCAAGCCCATAACTTCTGGTTTTATGGTATTCGGTGTATTTTTTTTGGATGAGAGAAAGTAAAATGGTCAAATTGAGCAAGATCACTCGCTGGGTCACTAGCAGAGCCTGGAAATGCTATTTGAAGGTGTTCAGAGGTTTAGAAAGTTGAAAACACCCCAAGAAAGATGAGGAGGGGGGAGAGAGAAAGTGTCAAAAATATAGTCAGAGGTGCATGCACCCAGGACTGGCGCTAAGGTTTCTCGTGCCCTAGGCGCACGGCCATTTTGCCGCCCCCCGCACTGATCCCACGGCTCCAGTGGAGCTGCCGCAATCATTCCTGTGGAGGGTCCATTGGTCCGTGGCTCTGGTGGAGCTGCCGCAGTCATGCCTGCGGGCAGTCCACCGGAGCTGCGCGAGCAGCCCACCGTCCGCAGGCATGACTGCGGCAGCTCCACCGGAGCCATGGACTAACGGACCCTCCGCAGGCATGCCTGCGGCAGGTCAACCGGAGCTGCCTGCCGCCCCCCTCCCCCAGCAAAATACCGTCCCCCGTATAATCCTGGCACCCCAGACAATTGCCTAGGCTGCCTAAATGGTAGCGCCTGACCTGCATGCACCACCACTGTATACTGTGTTATATATAATTTAAATGCAAAGGTTCCTTTAGGGTTTTTTTTTGCATTAAACATTTATTGTATATGTGTCTCTAGTTGTTGGAAGAAGTACATTTCCCAAAGGAGCTTCAGAAGGAGCTGGATGAAATTATATTTAGACATTTGCAGAATACACAAATGTTAAAATGAAATTTGTAACCCTAAAAATAGAAATATATTAAATGACCATTCTGTATAAGTAATTGTGGCTCAAACGTTTAATTACATGATGCAAACAAAATGACTATCCCAATTAACTATGGAACCACTGTTTGGTTCGGGAAGAAAGCTTGGTGATCAGTGTAGTTTTAGTTATCACAATCGTTACGGAACTGTGCAGTTCCTAGGTGGCTAATGCCTGGAAAGGAATTCCCATTCTTTCTTTACAAAGAGGCTAAGAAGGGGAATGTGTGGCAGGAATCAGAGAGGGTGCCTGGTTGCGAGGATGTGGGATAGGTCTGGACTTATATCTGGAGTGAATGTCACCAGCCTTCCTGTTGCAGGCCATCCTCATTCCTGTAGGAGAAGGTTGGAATCACTCGTTGAAGAATCAAGTAAGGATTATATAAAAAGAACTCTCCATTTTAAGAATTAAAAAAGAAATAAATGGCAAAATCCTAAAATAAACCACTTGAAGCTCACATAATGAGTTGTTTTCTATTTTACTTCATAACCAAGCATTCAGATTCTTTCAATCCTGTAGTGAGTACCACACACTCACATGGGATCTGACTGCTCAGAGCTTACTGCAGCATTAGGGGTTTAGAGCTTACTACTACACCCAGACTCTTCTCTGCTCCTGTGTTATCAGTGACACTACCTAAACTGTATTGAAAAAAGACTCGCTTGTTTGGCGTAACCATTTTTATAGGAAGTTGCCTCACCCAAAGAATTAAATTCTTCCTTTCTATTACCAAAAACCAACCAGTCACACAAAATATATCTCCCAAAACCTCTTGTGCTGCACACAGAACCTATCTTTTAATACAAAAATTCTCTACATTCTTTACTTTAGACAATCACAAAAGCAGTGCCTAAAACAAAATGGATACCCACTTACTAAACTATATTACCCAGAAGGGCCCAAGGTTTTAAGTTCAAAACTCACACTTCCCTTCTGGGTATAAAAGCCTCCCTTCTCTCTATGTCTTCTTGGAGTCCAGGACTCCTTGTTAGGAGGGAGTAAGGTAAGTAGCCATTGTCCAACATCAGGGGGTCTTACTGTTGATGTCTAAGCAAACTGATAATTTACAACAGCTGGTATTAAGGCAGGGGTCGGCAGCCTTTGGCACGTGGCTCACCAGGGTAAGCACCCTGGCGAGACGGGCCAGTTTGTTTACCTGCCGTGTCCACAGGGTTCGGCTGATCATGGCTCACATTGGCCGCGGTTCGCCGTCCCAGGCAAATGGGGGTGGCAGGAGGTGGCAGCCAGCACATCCCTTGGCCCACGCTGCTTCCTGCATTATACATTTTCTGTCTGGGTTGCATAACAAAATTAATTTTATAGTCACCCTCTTATCTATTCCTGCCCAGAAAGTACAAACTATTTCTTTTGAATTCAAAAGTTATCTTAAAGGGTTAGAATCTTTAAACATGTCTTTTTAAAATTTACCCCTGGCTCAAGTTAATGTTTTCATGGTCCATGGTTATTCTGAGCCACTCCAAAATGAATGGAAAAGTCTGTTAGCCAGAATACAAAGAAAAAATAGACATTCACACACATCGATATGGCCCTACCAAATTCACGGTCCATTTTGGTCAATTTCATGGCCATAGGATTTTAAAAATCATAAATTTCATTATTTCAGCTATTTAAATCTGAAACTTCATGGTGTTGTAATTGTAGGGGTCCTGACTCAAAAAGAGATTGTGGGGCAGAGGGGTCACAAGCTTATCATAGGGGAGGTTGCAGTACTGCTACCCTTATTTCTGTACTGCTGCTGGCGGCAGAGCTGCCTTCAGAGCTGGGCAGCTGGAAAGCGGTGGATGCTGGCCAAGATCCCCACTCTGAAGGCAGAACCACTGCCAGCAGCAGCGCAGAAGTTGTGGTATGATATTAAGTATCAGAGGGGTAGCCGTGTTAGTCTGGATCTGTAAAAGCAGCAGAGAATCCTGTGGCACCTTATAGACTAACAGACGTTTTGGAGCGTGAGCTTTCGTGGGTGAATACCCACTTCGTCAGATGCAGGACAAAGTGGGTATTCACCCATGAAAGCTCACTCTCCAAAACGTCTGTTAGTCTATAATGTGCCACAGGATTCTCTGGTATGATATTGTCACACTTACTTCTGTGCTGCTGCCTGCAGAGCTGGCCAACTCTCTGGCTGCCCAAAAGTAAGCAGCCTCACTTCTGTGCTGCTGATGGGGGGCACTGCCATCAGAGCTTCACCCGCCTACATCTGAAGGCAGTGCAGAATACCATGACCTCTCTAAAATAACCTTGTGACCCCCAGCAACTCCCTTTTGAGTCCAATTTGAGAAAGACTGGTCTCCCCCATGAAATCTGGATAGTATAGGGGAAAACCACACAAAAGACCAGATTTCATGGGGGGAAAGAAGGGAAGACTAAACTTCATGGTCCATGATGCGTTTTTCATAGCCATGAATTTGGTAGGGCACTACACATTGACCTATGTACACTCTGGGTATACTGGCAATAACAAGTATTTCCTGTTATGCATTTCCACACCTTAAATAGGTATTTGTTGGATTCAAGTTTGTAAGAAAACATTCAGACTGTAGCAATCTGCATGGAAATTGGAGGGAGGAGTTTGGAGGAGACACAATGAAGTCAGTCTGTGTGTACATGGCTGGAATGCTAACTAAAGTAGCATTACCTCTAAAAAGTTCTCTTAATAAAGAGCTAGTTTAGTTTTGGAATCTTTGCATGTTATTACTGAGCGTGTAATACAAGCGACATAGCCCAAAAACCAATTGTATCAAAGCAGCACAAGAGAGGCTGTACTTGATTTGTGTAAATTTGAGGTTGTCACTGCCATCCTAGTTTCTAATATAGAAAGACCCACTAGTTGTAGAATTCAGTACTCCATCTTGAATTTGACTGGAATATTCTTGGATCAAGATGAGGCATTGTTTCCTGGGACCTATAGCCTCCAATGGTTTTACAAGTATATAAAAAATTAGTTTGACCATGGCTGCAATTTAGGGTGCTATTGCAGGGGAATGGGGTACCTTTGCTATAGGCTTATATTGCTTCAGCTATTCAAGATAAGAAACCATGCTACTTAAACTGAGAAGCTAACCTGGTCCAGTTTTATTGCTAATGCTAGTTACTGAATTTAAACAACTGTATGAATCAATTTCCTTTTAATAAGGTACTGTCTATGTTATATATAGAAATACTTTAGTATTGTGAAAATAACCAGTTAAACATGGTAGAATACTATCTGTCTGTTTTGGCCAAGAGTGTCCAGCACAGACAGTCTCTCCTTCCAGTCCATACTGATTTTTGTGCCATCAGTTCAACTTGTGTGTCTGGATAAAATAGCCCTTGCCAACCCCCACACATTATGAAGTCTTCAGAAAAACAGATTGGAATTGCTATAGATTCTACTTTGACCAAAATTTCCCACCTGATCAAAAGACTTGTTAATCATTACAGACCTGTCAGGGAGTTTTCTGTCCCAAGAGGAGTTAATGCCTTCACATACTGTGGAAAAGCAAATATCATTGTTACTGGGGGTAAGTAAAATGTTTATATTATATATGAAGACCTAGTAATGTTTGTTAGTGCTTTCTGCCAAATAGATTCATAGGTTGTATTTTTTCACTAAATAAACTCCAATAATCATAATTTAAAAGGTTGGTAATTATAATAAGTACTTAAATTGTAAACTCCTGCAGACAAGGACTTTGCTATATGTGTGTACAGTGCCTAGTGCAATGTGGCCATCGTCCCTGATTAGCAAAGTGGTGAGTGCTCAGTCTGGATTTGATTCACACATTGCTTCCTATGTCTTTAATAAAAGAGGAGAGACCAGGTTTGGGAATACATAAAATGACCCCGCCACCTCTCCTAACTGCAACGCTATTTCCTTACCTTCTCCCACCCACAGTCCCTTATGAGTTATGACCTCAGGATTGCATCTTCACCCTTCCACAGTGACTCCTCTCCTGCTGACCTGAGAAATGCTCCATGACCTGTTTTGAACAGTTCCCTGTTACCACCCTTTCCGACCCAAAAACCATTGGCATCAATCAGTGATGTGACTCCACCCATTTCTTACTAATCTCCATGTTCCTTAAAGAAAGCTGCAGGACTGATGCACTGTCCAGTCCATTTCTTCCCCAGTACGCAATCATATTTTACAATGCTGTTTCACTGCCTAGAACTACTTCTCCCACTGTGCTCTGTCTGCCACTCCTCCCTCCAGACCTCATCTGTTTCATCCCACTGTGGCTCCCTATCTCTCTCCTATCTGGCTTTCTCAGTTTTAAGGTTAATCTCCACAAGGTGTGCCTATATGATGAAAAAGGTGTTTTTTTCAATCAGTTTATCTTAATCAAGTTAGTTAAACAATTGGAAACACCTCTGCAACACCTGTGTAGACACAGTTTGACACCTTTACAATCACATTAGCTGGTTGTTTTCTAGCGTTAATACTCAAGCTTATGTTAGTGTTAAAGGGCATTTGCAACTGTGTTAAGATAACTTCAGTGGGTGGGGGGGAAACATCCTTCCTTTCATGTGGACAGGGCCTAAGGTCTGGTCTACACTTCAAGAGTTGTACTGGTATAACCATTTTGGTTAGCAGTGTGACTTTTTTTGTTAATTATCAAAATACTTGTATTGGTGAAAGTCCTAGTGTGGACACAGTTAGACAGGTACAAAGGTGACTTAAACCAGTATAGTTATTTCCCTTCTCATAGGTGAATAGCTCTTTCTACCAATATAACTGGATCCACACTAGAGGGGACTGTATCCCTTTAACTGTATTGGTATTGTTAAAGCAGTACAGTGTCCTAGTGTAGACAAGACCTAGGTGCTTGCAGGATCAGAGCCTACATACTTTTCACATTTGCAGATACTATTTGATTAATTATGCTGATAGTTGATCAGAAATTGTATTTAATGATGTGTCATTCAATTGTTATGGTTTAATTGGATTTTTGTTACAATATTGTGAGTTATAACTGATCATTTTAAACTGGTAATTGCTTTATTTATATGAGATGAATAATGGATATCATCTGATGTTACAGATTGCACGATGGTTGGCTTTTGTCCAAGTTCTGAAACTTTGGTATCAATGAGGCTCTTCCTCCTCAAAGGAAGGGACACTTTTTAGGCTCTAATGAAGACTCTGTGTTGAAACATTAGCCACAGTTGGCTGATTAAATAGTTACTGTTTCATTCACAAAGAGTGAAGGGGAATGGGAATCTAAGTTGAACAAGTGGAACCTTATTAAACTCTGCAAACTGCTCTGGCCATGTGGCATAATTGCTTCAGGCTAACTTCCCTATTCCTATTAGTGTCCTATCAATAACTGTCCCTCTCAGGAACACTGGCACCCTCCCTCCCCTTCCAATGATCATGATACAGTTAAATAATACAAATATTTTATCATTTTGATTTTGCATCTTCATTGCCTAGATAGAAGAGCTTATTTTTGTACAAAAAGGTACAGAAAACATGGAAGGCACAACAAAAGGATTATTCTTTTTCTGTGTCCCCCAAAGACTCTAGAATCATGGCTTTAGAGAAATATAAAACTTCTGTTTTTTAAATTTAGTTTGGGTAACTCTCCAGTGCTATATGCCCTTGGATCTAAACAGATTGGCTTCCAGATGAACATAGTACCGTAGCAACTTCCTTCCCCAGCTAGCTCTTTGACATCCAAATCTTGAATAAAGCAGTATTAAAATACTGTACCTAACTTATACATTGAGTTAAATGTCTAACCCTTCAGCCTTTGAGGGATCCTTCTTCAAATAAGTGTATCAGGATACAGGTATGTGCCTCGCGCTAGTGGGACACACCTACCACTTAAAAAGTTTAACCTTAGAATTCACAGCTCTTTAGGACGCTACAGTGAGCACAATAGGCATAACATGTGCTAGGATTGCCATACAGTATGACTGGCATTGTATCTTATGGCTAGTCTACACTAGAAGCATTACATTGGCACAACTGCAGCAATGCAATTTCAAAGCATTGTACAGACATTTTAATTCACTTAAGGCAGACACCTTTTGAGAGAAGAGTAGCAGCAGAAGGATAAACAATGCAATGCAAACTGAACAACAGTGTAGGGGAGGGAGACATTTTGGCCAAGGATACTGGGCCAAACTAAGGCTACGTCTACACCACACCACTTTTAGCAACATGGGCATGTTGCCACTAAAAGTCGCGTCGTGTAGCCGCTGTTTGTCGCTCTCCAGCTGCCAAAAAACTTCCACCCCCAATGAGTGGTGTTTGCATTATCGGCAAGAGAGCACTCTTGCCAACAATGCACTGTTCACTCTGGCATTTGTCGCAGCAAAGCTTTTGTCTATTGAGAGGAGCGGTGGTTAACACTTCTGAAAGACAAAAGTTTTGTCGTTCAATTTCCAGTCTAGACATAGTTTAAAAGTATTCGGGGATCTTGAACATCCACCTGGAGCAGACAGCTGTTTTTAAGGGCTCATCAATGAAAGCCACACTCTCCTTTATTTAATTTATCTTAGAAGTGTGAAGAGTTGAACTGAACCTACTGGGATACAAACCATTAGTTCCCTGGAGTCAAGGTATAGCCAAGCTAGTGTTTGGCTATCTGATCCAGCCCCTCCCTGCTCATGTTTTCTTATGAATGAGCTTAATCCCCCTGCATTTCATGTCAGGGTATTTGATCCTAGAAGCATAACTGGACCTTTGAGAGACCTAATTGTTCTTCCCAGTGTCCTGATGAGCTTCTATAACTCTGCTGTAGCAGCAGGGTTAGGAAATATCTCTTCGGTGCCAGGGATCAGTAGAGCAGTAAGTCACAAAAAGGGGAGAGAACAACCTAAAAATCAATTTAAAAAAATCAATCTTATTATTTAACATAAGCAAGAAAAAAGAACTAAAACTAATTGACGAGCTGAAAATAGCAATAAACAAAACCCCTTGCACTTAAGCAAAATACAACAAAATTGAATGGATTTTACTGATAGGCTGTTCTGTGGCACCTGCTCTTCATGGTAATACTGGAGTACATAACAGACATTAATGATTTTAGCCTCATGCAACTCTCTGTGTTAGGGGCCCTGGATACACACAGCACTTCTTTCTCCCTGCCCTTCATCTGCTGCCACTGTCAGAGCATAAAGAGCACAGGTGTTAGAAAGCCCCATTCCTGTTCATCTTCAGAAATGTAATGGGAGGGACACTCTTTCTGCTCAGAGACAGTCTGCTGTCCCCCATCCACTGTCACTTAAAGCATTATTTTTTTCATTATTGAACTCCTAAGGTAGACACAATTGGGGTGCTTTTTGCTCCTTCTGTGACACCTGATCTACTGTCCCACTCAATGAAGGCTGCTATCAGCTAGAGTCCCTCCCTCCTGAACTCCTCCTGCAATCTGCAGGCTCAGTGCTCTGCCCCTGAACACATTATAAACAAGACCTCTTGTTACTCTATGGCAAGATGGACCGAAACCTACAACAAAGTCCCTGGTGCTACAGCCAGCTGGGACTTCAGGTGCAGAACTCATTAGACTCAAAAATGGAAGTTTTAAGGAACTCAGATACAAGCAGTTGACTCTCTAGGGAAGGCTGGTCTTCTAGGTAGGTACTGGTTCAGTACTTGGGAACAGTGGGTTCAAATCCTATCTCTGCTACTGACTGTCTGTATGACCTGGAGTCTAACAAGGGATGTATTTTTCAAAAGAACTATTACATTAACTGAAAAGGTGTCTTGGATAATTTCTCTGATGAAGCTTGGCAAAAAGGGAGCATTCTAAAGGCACAAATGGCAACTATTTGCCTAACTTCCATTGGCCATCAGTGGGAGAGGGACACCTAACAGCCATTTGTGCTTTTGAAAGACTCCTCAAATGTTGTTAGTTGTTCGCTAATTCCTACTGAGAACAACGAGCACTTCTGGGCACTACATGTCCATAATGGGAGATGAGTTTTCTTTAAAATGTGGCACCAGCTGCAGATGCTGAGCACTTTAATTTGACCTTTAGTCTCTCTCTGCCTCTGTTTCCCATCTGTAAAGTGGGCAGCATATTTAGTTCTCCAACCCATTGTCTGCCTTGTCTATTTAGATTGTGAGCACTTTGGGGTAGGAACTTACGTGTGAGTGGCCAAAACCTAATATGATGGGACCCTAGTCTAGGTTGGGGCTTCTAGGCACTACCATAATACAAGTAATTTGTGGTGTTCTGATATTCAGATCTATTTATTTTACAGTGTTCTGAAATTCCCAATATACTACAAATGTTGGTATTGCAGTCACATCGCTACATCAGAGATGTCACCCCAGAAGGGAATCTGGATTTTTTGGCAGACGTGTGGGGAATAGATGCAGATATTAAAAAACATGAAGAGGGTGACATTGATACCAGGGAGCAGTGACATCTCCTCTTTCCCTTCCCATTGGGCAGGGTGGGGTGGGGGTGAAGAGACCAGTTTAAATTCAGTGGTGAGGATTGACTTCCTCCCCAGCAACCCTTGAAAACAACTAGCTGCCCCACTGGACCCTGTATTAATGTCACTGCATCAACAATAATGGATAAACCCAATAGTTTGATGTTTCTGATAACACAACTGGTAGCGAAATAGCTAACATGGACTTGTGAATGGTTGTCTTTGGGCTTCAGAGCTATCCCATTGAGATTAATGGGGTCAGTTCCTTCTGCTCTGACAGCTTTTCTTTCAGGCTATTTGCACTCTGAGTCAGACATCCCTGCATTGGCTTACTCTTGGTTCACATTTTGTGCCTAAAGACGAAAGACTTAACTTCTCAAAAATGAAATCCTAGATTGTGGAGCAGAGTTATGTGGTGACTTAAAGGGAAAGGAGCAATTACAGTCATTTGTGTGATCGCATCATTGCATTATATACCAGTGGTAAGTAATACTGACAGCTAAGATCTGACGGTTCCCTGATGAACCAGAAAAATGAGCAGACTTATCCCTTCATGTGTCTCCTAACTGGACCTATGAATGTGATGATAAATACTGCTTTCCACATGCACAGTGCCTTTTCTCTGAAAATCAGTTACAAAGTTACATTATCTTCTTCATTTTAACAGGTGCCCTTCCTTGGCCTTGCTTTCCTTACCCAAAATTATGCACTAACAAGTCAAGAACTGATCCCTGGTCTCCTCTCTACTAGTCCCTGCTTTATCTAAAAGGCAGTGAAAGGACTGGAGAAAGGACCAGCATGATGTAACAAACCCATACTCACCTAATTTAAGCTCTGAAAAGCCACAGTTGAAACACAGCTGATTCATTACCACATGATGGATTTTTTTTCCCTTTTGATTTCTTATGGGCCAGAATATCTGTCTTCTGTGATTTGCATTTTATTGGGTTCCATCTGCTAGGAGACATATATATTTCCCCCAAAACTTTAAACCATCTTAACTTTAAAACTGTGTTTCTTCTCATCCAGATTGCTTTGTATAATTTAGCAATTTGGTGAATTATTTCAAACAGTGCCAAAATGAATGCACTGGAATACTCCAATAGACTAGTTACTATATTTTTATAGGCTGACAGTGCTTGCCACCTGGTTAAGTGTTGGTCCAGCTGTGAAAGGTTTACATGCATTCTGTTGACTCACTGAGGCAGATGACTTATTGCCCTGCCTATGTATAAAAGAGGAATGGAGTGGCTCTCTGAGGAGATAGTGAAGTGGTCCTCAGGGAAGAACCCTGAGACAATATGAGCTGACTTATGTCTTTTTTTTTTCTTTGTTAATAGAACTAAATCCAGGCAGAGGGTGAGTTTGGGTTGTTGTTCAAAACAGCGTGTTTGTATAGCAGGTTGGGAGAGGCACTAGCTTATATTCTGAATGGCCCAGGTCTAGAGACAATGCATCTGTGCAGTCTCTTCCTAAAAATCTTTAAGATTATACTTCCTCTCAAAGTAAATAACAAATAAAGCTGTGTGAACGTTGGCTGACTTGGTTCTGAGGGTTGTGTGAATGTCCTCCAGTTTTGATCCATGTGTTCTTACTCTGAGTTCTGCTTCAAGTTTGGAGAGACTCAAAGTAAAACTTAGGGATAACTATCAAATTGTAACTGGTTTTGTGTCTTAAGCTATTCAGGAGGGACTAAGTTAATTTTTATATAGTGCTAAAGGCTTCTCAGTATTTAACTGTTAATAAAGCCATAAATCTGGCATGATTTTGATGCCACACCATAAATGTTAATGTCTGTTTGAAACTGGGCCCAGGTTCTCTTTAAAGGCTTGTGAAAAATAGCAAACTTTTCAATGTAGTTGGTTTAAGTATTGGGGTTTGTATCAGAGCCAAAATCCAGGTGTGCTGGTGTTGCTTTGGGTTTTGCTGAAAATGTTTGAAATAATTAGCAGCAAAAAAACTACTATATAATAAAAGGACCAAATTTCAAAAGTGGCTTCCTAAATTGTGTGCAAACATCACATTTGCACAGATGGGTACAAAAGGCTTGATTTTCATTTACACCTTTACACCACTTTGGCAACATTAAAAGGCCTTAAAGAGTGAGTTACGTATGCTTTAAGCAGTGTGAAGGTGTCTAGAGGTAACTGTATTTTTAATACCAAGGTCTTGATGCTCAAAGATTTAATCAGGATTTGTGTCTGCAGTGCTGGCAGCCATTTTATTTAAACTAGGCTGTCTAGAATCTATTTTGCGATAGTCTGCATGTTAGAGACGCAGAATGGGTCATGGATATTTCTGTTCACAGGTGATGATAAAGTTCTCCGTTTATGGCATCCCAATATAAACACCAAGCCAGTGGGCAAGTTGTTGGGCCACTTATTTAGTGTCATGGAGATTGTCACAAATGAAAAAGATCAGCACATTATTAGCCTTTCCACTGCGAAGGTAAAGTACTGTCCCTTAACTTCATGAGAAACACTGTTGTGGTTTATTTGTATAGTTAGTTACACTTTGTGTTACCTCTGCTGATGGTATTAGGTTTTAATTATCACATTTTTATTAGAGTATTTCACACTGTACACAATATACTAAACTCTTATACATGGTTCATAAAGGATTTTCCTGCAATGAAATAAGTGTTTGCTTTTTAAAAAAATATTCAAATTATTTTATACTATTTACAAGGCTGCAGGAGTCCCAGTTCCTCCTGTGGGACTCTGGGAAATATTCCTGAGAATTTAACATGCTTAATTAACTTAATTCTGTTCTTTAAGAAGTATCAGACATAGATGAACATGATGGGAAGAATCAACCAGGTTTTTATAAAGAGAAATCATGCCTCATGAATCTATTAGAATTATTTGAGAGGAGTCGTCAAAAATGTGGACAAGGTGGATCCAGTGGATATAGTGTATTTAGATTTTCAAAAAGCCTTTGACAAGGTCCTTCACCAAAGGCTCTTAAGCAAAGGAAGGAGTCATGGGATAAAAGAGAAGGTCTTCTCATGGATCAGTAACTGGCTAAAAGATAGGAAACAAAAAGAATAAATGCATGCAGATCTGGTCACCCCATCTCAAAAAAGATATATTGGAATTGGAAAAGATACAGAGAAGGCAACAAAAATAATTAGGGGTATGGAACAACCCCCATGTGGGGAGAGGTTTAAAAGGTTGGGTCTTTTCAGCTTAGGAAAGAGATGACTAAGGGGGGGAATATGATATAGGTCTATAAAATCAGGACTGGTATGGAGAAGTAAATAAGGAAGTCCTATTTACACCTTCTCATAATACAAGAACTAGGGGTCATCAAATGAAATGAATAGTCAGCAGTCTTAAAACAAACAAAAGGGAGTAAGCTGAATTTTTTTTAGTAAAAAAGGGAAGCATCAGAGTAGGGGGTTGGCTTCTGAATGAGTATAGAGATGGTGGGGTGGGGGACTGTGTCCCACTTCTCTCCAACAGAAGGGACAAGGAGAGGCAGCAGAGCCAGAAAGGAAGAGGTGGGGCCAGAGTTTTTCCTCTTCTGGCAACACTGTTCTCCCCTCAGTGTCAGAAGCAGCTGCAGCTCTGGGGCTGGCCCGCTGCGGCATCACCGAGACCACTGGAGCAGCTCTGGCCAGGCCAGAGACATCCTCCCCTGGCCTGTCCCAGCTAAGGTGGGAAGGGATGGGGAGAGTGTGGGGGTCCCAGGCTAGGGGTGGGGAAGGAAGGAGTTATACAGGGAGAGGTCACGTGGGGAGGTCCCAGGTTAGGGGTGGGGTCAATGGAGGGGTGGTCACGGGCTACTCCTCTGACCCCCAGCTTCCCCCCCCCCCCAAAAAAAATTTCCGCACCAGTTACTGTCCCAGCCTGTCAGGGCAAGCCACTGGCAGGCTGGGACTCTTTGTTTACTTAGATTTACCTCCATGCCTGCAGATGCTTGAGGTAAACAAACCTTCTTTGGCCTGAGAACCAAAGTTTGCCAACTCCTGAATTATATTGTCAGTTTATGAATGGGTCATAAAAAATTTGCCATTTTTACTTATCCATCTTAGGGGCGGGGAGGTGGTCGGTTTATAAACTAACTGGCTTATGAGTGAGTATACTTCACACAACGCACAGTCAACCTGTGGAACTCTTTGCCAGAGGATGTTATGAAAGCCAAGACTGTAACAGGGTTCAAAAAAAGAACTAGATGCGTTCATGGAGGATAGGTTCATCAATGGCTATTAGACAGGATGGGCAGGGATGCAAAACCATACTCTGAAATGTCCTTGGTCTCTGTTTGCCAGAGGCTGGGAACGGGTGATATGAGATCACTTGATTACCTGTTCTGTTCATTCCTCCTGTGAAGCACCTGCTATTGGCACTGTCAGAAGACAGGATACTGGGCTAGATGGACCTTTGGTCTGACCCAGTATGGCTGTTATGTTCTACTCATGCTTGGTAGTCCCACTGAAGTCAGCAGGACTGCTCACACCATGAAATTAAGCACATGCTTGTATCTTTGCAAACCCAGGTCACTAGACAACATTACAAACCACACACATGTGAGATTTAGAAACAAATATTCTTTCCATTTTACACTTGGTGAATTGGAGGCAGAGGCAATCAGATTTGTCCAAGGCTATAGAGCAGAAGCAGTGTTAGAAGTAGAATTAGCACTCAGGAATTCCTAGCTCCCAGTCCTGTCCTCAGACCTTTGGATTATGCCTTGCTGGGTTGGCAGCCTAAAATATTCATAGTAGAGCTGAGTGAAATTCAGAAATTCCATCCTCTGGGAAACTGATATTTCAACTTTTGCTTTTGAGGTGAAAAGCTGAGACTAAACGTTTTCACACAATAAAATAGTCTGAAAAACTTCAATTTGGAAATGTAAAATAGTTTTTCTCCATTTTCAATCAACACAAAACATTTTGATCTTCTGAATCAAAATGTTTTCATTTTGGTTTGTTGAATTGACCTGGAATGCTTTGTTTTGAGTCAACATTAAACAGGCAGCCCAGATGTGCCTACCTTTAAGATGTAATACAGGCACAATACAGGTTTGCTTTGTTTGTGGGGGGTGGGGTGTTCTGCTGCTTGCCTGATTGGTGTCCGGTTTACAGGTCACTCTGTCACTCCAAGGCTCATATCTTTGAGGTTCTAATGTACAAGTGACTCCTGGAAGTTCAGGTTGCCTGGGGCCCCCATTATCTCCTATGAGCCAGCCTCCCTGGTTGAACTATGTCTCCTATGGTGCGCCTACATCTACATGATTTCCACCACACAGCTCAGTCAGAGGAGAGTTCATATTACATCATGGGAGCTGTAGTATTTCCAGGAGCACGGTCCATAGGAGGGAATGGGGACTCAAACTATGATTCCCATGGGGCAATGTGGCACAATAGGGAAATGCAATTTAATGTTGAGCTGACTCAGAATTAAAGGTTTCAGGTCCATTCAACAAACCAAGATATTCCAGTTTGGGTTGAACCCCCTTGAAATCTTTGTTTCAGTTTTTCCAATGGAAAATCAACATTTTGGCAAAATTGAAGTTCTCCCATGAAAGGTTTTTGAGTTTGTGAAAACTACATTTTCTTTCAGAAAAAATAATTCTGATGGAAAATTCCCAACCAACTCTAATTTCTAGCCTCTATGTATTGATTTGTTAATTTTCAGTGTAATGAGAGGAAAATAAAGAATACATCATGAGTCTCCACTGGGTATGAAGTCCTTCACAAAAAGTGGACCTCGTAATGCCAAGATCTAAAGAAAATTACTTGAAAGGAATTAATGGAGCAAAGTATCGATTTAAGTGAAAAATAGACCTTCTCTTTGATGTCAAACATTACATGCTGGTGATACAAGTTGGAACTCTCACAGGAAAAGCTATCAAAATGTTAGGTTTGTTCCCGCTCTCATTGTACTCAATGGGAGTTCACTGACTGACTTTAAAGGGAGCCGGATTGGGCCTTTTCAGGATAATTCTTGGAGATTTAGTACGATGAACCCTATTGTTTCTGATTTTGATTCAATGTTATATCTTCATCTGAGCCAAACAAGCATCTCTTTTGTAAACCTTAAGTTGTGCTAACACTAAATCTTAGCATCAGACTCAGAAAGCCCATTACTTTCCTTCACTGACATCAAATGATACTGGCTGGAAACAAGACAGTTGCATATATTCTAAAAAGCACAAGTTTGTTCTTTAAGGTGATTAATTTTCTCTTCTCAGGTTGTTTCCCTGGATGTTTTTCCTTTAAAAATAAATGACACCTTGTCTGCAGACCTCCACTTATGAGATGCTCAAATAAAAGCGAGCCACAAGAGGCACCTTAGAATCCCTCATAAATTGAGTCCCTCATTCTAAAGACTTTTTTCAATAAAGAAAGGAGAATCAGTCTCCTTCTGAAGAGATTACAGCTGGGAAGATGAAGTTCATCTGCCTCTTCGCATAGACTAACACTCAATTACAATTTTCCAGATAGTATTCAGAAAATCTAACAAGGGGGAAGCTAGTGAAATCTGAAAGTATGAGGCAACCCTGACCTTTACTCCTCCCTAATATAAAGAAAGGTGAGAGAGATCACAATTCACATAGGAGGCACTAGGTCTTTTCTGAGAGAAAAAATACTACTATTCAAAAATACAGTACTGTTTATCTTCCCTTTAGATTATGTTGCTTTCTTTTTTTGTGAAACCCCATCCTGAATGCTTAGTGCCAAAATTGCCTAGACTCTGGTCACACTGAGCAGACTGCACAGTCTCTTGTTTTTGGTGCAACAAGGTATTGTCTTTGAGCACTTCTATAATGATATTAGTACCTGCCTCCTCCAGTTATAAATCTTTCTCTTCCCCCCACCCAATTTTATACATTGCCTTTTGATTAATAGCATTTTATTTCTAAATCACCTGAGTGAAATTCTGAAGTTGATGGGAATTTTGCCATTGGCGTTAATATGACCAGACTGCCACCTCTGCAGATGACAAATGCCAAATTTTGTCTGGAGTTTCATACACATTTGATTTTTCCCCACTCTACAAGTTGAGTTAGACTGAGTTCACTACTATCTAAAGCTGCATGGGAAGGAAGAGTCTTCAAACATGATGCTGTTGAGAAATTCAAGACTTGTTTACAAATATTTCCTTTTTTGGACCCAATGCTGTACTTTCAGGCTGCAGTGCTGCATGCCCAATAATCAAACGTTCATTGTAATATGGACTTTAACAGGGTTTTGGCTTAAATTTAGTTTGAGGAATATCAGGAGAAAGCATTCATTTTCATCACTATTTCCCTTTTACTCATGGGTGAGTTTGCAGGATCGAGGCCTTGCGCAATAGGTAAAGTTCCCACCTAATAAATGATATTGAAAAGGAGACATGTTTTCAAGGTAGGAATGCCAAGTTATTAACAACTGTATTGAATGACATAGGTGGCCGAAATGAGACTGATGGATCAAAGCTAGCCTGAATTTGTATAAAGTGGTCTGTGTCCATTCATGTTCAGTACAGAGATGCAGTCCATCTACAAATCCCAGCATGCAATGCTCCAGTGTCCTGGTTTTAGTTCTGTAGTCTCTATGCAATGTAATTCTGTATTAAAGATGAGTGGTTACAATCTGCTGTTAAGTGAAAGTTGAGTGCTTGGATTCCAAATATTGTCAGTGTAATCCTCATTTGGGAAATATTTGGGTACCTTAGGGATAGTTATAATAAATATAATTATTAGGGGACATCTGTCTTAAGAAAAATTGAATGAAAATAAATCAACAGCAGGCAAGTATATTTTTTTTCCTTTTTAAAGCTACATATCCAGTTCTGCCAAAAGCTTGAGGGCTTGTTGGTAGGAAATTATTTCTGATAGAAGATTTGGGAGGTTGCTGCATCCTGCTGATGAAATAAAAGCTGTTTTCTAGTGTTGAAATTGTACCTGATAATGTGAGACTTTTTTTTTTCCTTCCTGACTTTTCCCAAAAACTGTTTTCTTGGATTTGTGTCATATGTATAACCTTGCCATCCTCCAATCACTAATTCACTTGCGTATTTTATTATCCCATGATCTCTGTACCTTAAGAAAAATCAACTGAGGGATTTTTGTGTGTAACAGTGAGATAAATAATATTAAATATGATTGCTTTTTGTCTGCTAATTGGTGACTCACATTCTGGGGATAGTTTATCCAGTAGCATAATTAAAATGGTGTTAAATTTCACTTTAAGTTCATTTTCAGTTACATTTTGAAAAGATGTGAGGTTTGTGGGGTAGGAGTTTGAGAGACACAATTAGGGAGAATCCCAATATATTTAGTTCTATACAAAAATTACAAATATTGTAAGGATGTGGCTAGTCTACTTTGACAGTCCAACTGAATGCCAAGCTGTCGCTCTTGTTCATTGGCCTGTAAATACAAATAAGAATTAGCCACACGGGGTGGGGGGGGCAGGGGTGTGACAATGTAAATGTATTCTAATACATTTTGCTTATGAAGATTTTCTAATTTGTATTTCACTCACAATGTATCAAGTATCAGAGGGGTAGCCGTGTTAGTCTGGATCTGTAAAAGCAGCAAAGAATCCTGTGGCACCTTATAGACTAACAGACGTTTTGGAGCATGAGCTTTCGTGGGTGAATACCCACTTCG